>NW_010168679.1:0-7816 GCF_000695765.1 Mesitornis unicolor
CACACAACTTTTGTTCTACCAGTGAAGACACGCATTGAGCAAACAATGCTGTCAACATGTATTTTCTGTTAGACATCTCACTGCATCTGGAATTTTTAGACTGCTGAAAAGTCATGTCACACTTGCATTATTTCAATACTGTTTGATTTGATTTCAAACTCAGTTTACATTCAGAAGGAAAAAAAATTAGGCAAGGACCAATTGTAAGTAGTAGAATGTCTCAAATTACAACCTCACAAAAAGAGTGAATAAGAACTAAATGGTAGTTACGGTAATCCTTAGCTGCATTAAAGTAAAAATTATTTATTATTAATTAAAATTTATTAACTTGAATCCAGCAGCACTGCTGTGTACATCTTACTTTCATTTAAGAAATGTCGAAGACATGTATGGACCAACATGTCTGAAATGTGGAGGCTTTAAAATGGATAAAATGTCTGACTGAATATCATAGAATCATAGAATCATTTGGTTGGAAAAGACGTTTAAGATCACCAAGTCCAACCATAACCTAACTCTACCAAATCTTTTGTCCCTTAGTACCATATCAATGCATCTTAGAACATGTCAAGTGTATATAACTTTAATGTTTTCAACCATGAACTAAGCAAATATTGAAATATGCAATACTTTGCTGAATGGGAGCTTAAGAGGATCCTTAAGAGGATGATCTGAATTATCAAAAAAGTTACCGTAGGCAGGAATCTCCTACCCTCTTCTCATACAAGTAACCACTTCCAAGTCAGTGGAACTTCATTGTCGAAATAGTGATTAATTGTCAGCAAAATGGAGTGAAAACACAAAGACTGCTCCAAATGCTTATATGCCTAACAGTAAAAAGCCTCAAGACACTGATTTCAAGAGAAAGGGACAATGATCCAACTTGCATTTTGTATTTTTAGAAAATGTAAATCAGCCCACCTTTCCTTCCCAAAAAGAAGATGACTTCAAAACTACATGACTTCCAAGAAAAGTGACCATTTCTTATTTGTATTTTTTGAAAAATATTTTTTCCAGGTAATCCTAAAACAATATTTTAAGAAAAAAATCTACTTTTGTGTGTATGTTTTCAGCAATTTGGCATAAAGACAGAAAAGCTGACTGTATCACAGGACACTTCATATGAAAACTAAACATTTTTAAAAGATTAATTTCCTGCTTGTTTAAATGTTAGATCACATACTGAAGAAGAATTACAGGTGATGGACTGCATTATGTTAGATATTCTATAGGAACGAGAAGCTATGGCCTATAGCCTGTCTACACAGTGCGTAAATACATAATGGATTTATGTTGCCATCTGGAAAAAGAAAATGAAAGGCAGGAGTAGTTATATGCTGGAAATATTTTTTGTTGGGTTTTTTGGGTTTTTATTTAGCAAGTATTAAGTGTTTTCTTTTCCACAATATATAAGAAATATACTTTAAAAAGTTACTTAAAATATAAATATTTTCATATTGGTATAAAATTGATTATAATGCTACAATTTGGGTTACATATGAAAACTAGGAAATTATTTTCCCATTGATGTAAAAATTTATTTCTTTGAAGAATATTTTGCAAGTTTTAACAAGATTGTGCTAAAGATTCTTGGTTTTCATTGTATTTCAAACACACAGCAATAATACTAACTGCTTAATATAGGCTAGTATCAATATACTGTACATCGAAGATACCTGGTAAATAGTGAATATATTTTTAATCATAATGTTAAGTACCCATTAATTACTGTGCTACCTGCTTTCCATAAAATAGCTTGGGATTGTAGTCTAAGATTCTGAGACAATAAAGTTGACTGTCAGTAGTGTAACTATTAACTGCTGGTTTGCTTTTCTAATTCAAGGCCACATTTGTGTCATTCACATGCTGACTATAAATGTAAAGAAGTGCCAGAAGGTCATTTCACATCACTTTCCACTTATCTATGAATCTCCTAGGTTTATGTGAGGAAGGACTGGCAGGTTTTATATACGCAAACTCACAGCTGGGGAGTATTTCACTCATTGGTACAGTGCTTAGCATGCTTGCCAAATGACCAGATGCCAATCAAAAAGTCATCATAGAGTGACTTTTAAAAGAGATCAAACTATTCAATGTATTTTTGAAATAAAATTTGAAGATATTTACTATTTTAGTTGCTTAGTATGATTTGAAGTCACTTTTTCAATGCTGCTTTTAGATTTTTCAATAAAAATGATTAGTTTTGGCTCAAATATTAATGATGTTTTGAATATAATAATGGACAATTTTGTACAGACCACTAAATAGCTTAAGCTATTGAGTTTTACTATAAAGATATGGCAACAGTATAGTTGTCTTTTTAATAGCCTAATAATAAAGTGGAATGATGATAAGACCACATCTGTGGTCTTCGAAGAAATTAATGGCTTCACAATAAGTAAAATAATTTTACTATAATGCCAATGAATGGCTGAAAGATTTCTGAAGATTTTTTTTTCATTTTTTTATTGAGTAGTGTGACTCCAGCTGCTCCAAATATTTAATTATTAAACCTTGTTCAAAGAAAAGGCTGTTATTAAAATACTGAAATTAATCTGGGTCCCTGATTCCAAATGACACAGGACAGACTACATTAGTTGGTCTCTTACATGCTTTCCAATACATGTTACTGTTCTGGGGAGGAGACTGAGCAGTGACAGATTTTCTAAACTGCTTTTTTGTTAGGTTTTGTTCTTAGGACAGGATTAAGGTATTTCAGCAGCACAGTACTAAAAATCTTTCACTACTGTTAAGTCCTTTTAACATAAAGTTTTATAAATAATTAAGATGCCATTCTTAATCTCTGAATAAGTGAAAAAGCTTTCTCACTCCAAGCCTGGCCAGTGTGAGGTCGATTATTTGGTGCAAAATTGCTTACTTGTGACCAGCAGACTTCTGAGATTCTGAAGCATCCTGCCCCACCCCACCCTCCCTCACCAAGCATCTAGATATTACCCCTCCTCATTCTTCCTGTTGGAACAAGGCCACAGTCCATCTCATAATTCATATAGCTGCATATGAAGCCAAGAAGAGAGCATGTAAATTCTCTCTGGAGACCCTGACTCTTAAAAATTAGCTAGGCTGTGGAAAAGTATAGTTCTGCTCTTCATTCTTAAGAATTACAGATAATAAAATAGTCAAGGGAAAATAGTTACATCAGTCTTTCTTGATGGAAAAAAAAACCAACCAAACACCTCTTACAGCTTCTGATTCTTCTAGAAGCATTAATTTTGCATATATGACTACATAAAATTCCAGACAACTGAAAAGGCTAACAGTATTTCTGTTTAGAACAAGGTATAGTTTTGTCCGATAGTTTGTCCAAATGTTTGATCATTCTCAGATGACAGAAATGAATCAAGTTTCAATTTCCCTGAGGCAAAATAAAGTCTAAAACTCTATTCGCCTACTCACCCAGTTTTTTAACTAATGAACTATACAAATTTATGAAAAATGTAAATCATACCCCACAAACAAGTCTAGACTTCATCTAAGTAAGTGGTTTTCTACAATGGGCTTTGGTAGGTTTGGCCTTATAACTCAGATACTAAGTTCTGGAAATAACTCTTCCTGGCTTCATAAAAGGAATTAATAGTCATCATTACTTAGCTGTTCATAAATATAATTAGCTTTCATTTAAATTAATTTAAGTTTAAATATTTTTAATTTAAATATTTTCAGAAATTAGTAGATACAGAACATTAGACCAGGCCTTTCTTTTTCTCATTGTTTTGGTTTGGTTTGGTTTTGTTTTTTCCCTGCATTTTCCCACCTTTGTAGCTGCAAAAGTCATCCTAACAGAACAACTGAGGAATCTCCAAGTGCCTGCTCTCTGATACAGAAGTTTCACTGATTGGCAGTAAGACACAAAGAAACCTGGCTAGGAAATCCATAAGGAGTCATTGTGAGCATTGCCAAGTTTCCATCTTGAAGTAGTCGGCTATATTTCAGGAAAGTAGTGATTTTTCTGTAATTATCTTTGTTTAGAAAACAAATAAAATGTTATGTGAAATCCTTACTAAACTTTGCTTTGTGTTTCTTCCACTTGCAGTCCTGACTGCATAAATGGGTAATTATTCCACACTATGTTGGCATTTTTAGCTGTTTGTGGTCTGTTTCCAATTATCTATTTATAAGCATTTAAAAAGAAATACTCAGCTTAAACTTGGGATGGAGCTGAAATACATCTACTCTGTTAACTTCAATAAATTTCATGAAAATGTGATTTTTTTTTCCTCCAAGGGGAAAACAAAACAAAACAAAACAAAACAAACAAAAAAAAACCCAACAACTTGGAGGCCAGGCTCTTGCACAAATTTTGTGGCAAAAAAAACCCCAAACCCCTTTTTATAGAAGAGTTTAGAATTTGAAATATGTTTTGAGAAGTCATTAAAAGACTGCCAAAATATGGCTATTTGATGAGAGGAAATTGTTTTGATTTGCCACTTAGAGAAGATGTTGAATTTCTGTTTTGAGGGCAGGTGTGCAAAGCCAGTAAAGGAAAATAGTCCTAGTATTTCTGATGGGTTCCACCTGGTGTATGTCAATTACAAACTACAATGGAAGAAGATCATATCATTTGATGATTACAAGTGATAAATAGGAGAAGAAGTGATGGGAAGAACATGAAAAGTTGTGTATATACATATGTATGAATACATAAGCCTATGCATGTATGTTTTTCAAAGAGTAAAGCCTTCCTGAAAGCAACACTAAACTAATGAGACCTGCCCAGCTCTAAATGATTACATGAGTGTTGCATGTGCTGGGAAGAAAATGACAAACACAAATTGCAAGTATTCTGTTTCCCTGTGGGTACAGGTCACAGCTTGACCAGAGGAGCTATCATCTTGGCCAGTGTGAGTGTGAAGTTATATATATATAATAGAAAAGAAATCTTAGACTATCACTACTACTTCTATCCACTACTTTAACCACTCTGCTTTGAAAATATATTTGGGATTATATGTCATTGAGCAGTGTGGTTCTCTTCTTGTGGCTAAAACACTCCAAATTACACTATAAAGTGTATGTATTATATGTAACATTGGATGGATATTTCTGCTGTTTCTTTTAATATTTGAGGCCTGCATAGACCTGCCATTTTTAAATATACATGATGGTGAACATCCACTTGCATTGTTTAGAAATTATTGTAGACAATCAGAAATAGGTTTCTAAGGAAACTGTTTTTGTGAGGGTTCTTTTTATAATGGAGTCATCAAGTCGAACTCTTATTTCTCCAAGCCATCTGTTTTTCCTACTGTCTTCTTTCTTTTTGCCTTTCCCAGGACTGTGAATCCTTAAGCAACCTGTTTTGTCTAAATCTTCCTGTCTATACTTTCAGCGGTGGCATCAAGAGAATAGCAAAATGTTGAGGCTCCATATTGTGTTGTATATAGAGGGTAAATCTTGTAATAGTATGACTTTGGTGGTTATTTGGCGTAAGTATGGTTGACCAATGTCTAGTAATTTACAGGAAACAGTAATTTATTTTGCATGTCATGTGACAGAGTCAGTGACCAGAGTAATTGCCTTTCTTTGGATGTGCTCCAGTACTTCAGTGTCTTTCTTGCAGTGAGGGCCCGGAAACCGAACACAATATTCAAGATGCAGCCTCACTAGTGCTGAGTATAGTGGGACAATCACTTTCCTCCTTCTGCTGGCCACACTATTTCTGATACAAGCCAGGATGCTGTGGGAACATTGCTGGATCATATTCAACTGACTGTCAACCAACACCCCCTGATCTTTTTCTTCCTGGCAGCTTTCCAGCCACTCTTCCACAAGCCTGTAGCATTGCATGGGGTGGTTATGACCCCAGTGCAGGACCTGGCATTTGACCTTGTTAAAACTCATACAATTGGCCTCGGCCCATCAATCCAGCCCCTCTTCAGATCTCTCCATAGAGCCTTTCTACCCTCAAGCAGATCAACATTCCCAGCCAACTTGATGTCTTCTTAAAACTTAAAGAAGGTGCACTCAGTCCTCTCCAGATCATTGATAAGAATATTAAATAGAACTGGCACCAACACTTAGCACTGGGGGACACCATTTGTTGCCAACTGAATTTAAGTTCATTTACCACCTCTCTTTGGACCTGACCATCCAGCCAGTTTTTTACCAAGGGAACAGTACACCTGTCCAAGCCATGAGCAGCCCATTTCTCCAGAAGAATACTGTGGGGAATGGTATCAAAGGCTTTACTAAAGTCTGGGTAGATAACATCCACAATCTCTCTCTCATCCACTAATCAGGTCATATTGTTATATTAGGAGGTCAGGTTAGTTAAGCAGTACCTGCCTTTCATCAACCTGCTTTGACTGGATCTGATCCACTGGTTGCCCTGTATGTGCTGTGTCAAGGCATTCAACATGATCTGCAGCATAACCTTCCCTGGCAATGAGGACAGACTGACAGACCTATAGTTCCCTGAATACTCCTTATGCCCCTTCTTGCTTACCTCCAGTCAACTGGGGCCTCCCAGTACTACTGATAAATTATTGAAAGTTCCTCTTGAGTGAATTTGTATCACCCTCTTGAAAAATCAGATCAGTCAGTATGTTAATGTGGAAGAGGAATACAAATGTTTTATATTACTGTAGTATGGCTTTTCTTTTCCCTGTTTCTCTTTCCTTTTTAGGGGAATTTTCTTTCCTTTCACTTGGCAAAGCTCTTTCTGAAAGGTGGTGTCATAGTTATGAACTTTACAGACACTTTTTGCTTTGGCCTTTTTATTAATATTTTTTGCTAAAACACAAATATACTTAGTGTTTCAAAAGAGTCCCAAGTGTTGCTTTAACGCGTATGAAATTTCAATTTTCTTGTAGTTTTAAAGTCTGTGCTAAAGTTTTCCATTGCATCTGTCACTAAATCATGAATATCCTGCATGCATGCATCACTAAGATTATTAGATGTTTTTAATGCTTCCATTTGGACTTCAGAACCTCAAAATATACCTTTTTGTGAACTTTTTGTGGTTTTTTTGTGTGTAGCGTATAACTGAAAGCTTTGGTGTAATTGCAACTTAACATTTTGTCATAATATCAGTGAGCTTTTCAATCTGATTTCTCTGGTGGTTTCATTTCCTCTCATACTGTCCAAAACCAGATATGAAAAGTCTTAGCTCATGCTAAAATTTAGCATTATAATTATTTATGATAACATGTATAAATTAAATTAATATAAATATGGTCATTTCAATAAGAAAATAAAAAGCTCAATAATAACATTATCATCATATTTAAGATTCATTCTCTATCACTTTTGTGCTGATGTTCTGCTAAACATAAAATTACAAGCTTATAGTTGAACAAGATTTGCTTTCTGCACAAACAAAAACATTTCTCATTCAGCTCTGGAAACATTTTACTTTGAAACATCCCCTAAGTTTTGACTTCACATTTCTGTTACAGACTCAGGCAGACTGGCAACAGATCTGTTGCCAGACTGGT
The DNA here is from genome assembly GCF_000695765.1 of Mesitornis unicolor. Taxonomy (NCBI): domain Eukaryota; kingdom Metazoa; phylum Chordata; class Aves; order Mesitornithiformes; family Mesitornithidae; genus Mesitornis; species Mesitornis unicolor. Next base: position 7,455 of record NW_010168679.1, read on the forward strand.
AAATCTGATAAATGTTTACATCTACTTTAGGGATCTCATTGATGAAGTCATACTTCTTCTATTTACAGCTATCAAATGGCTGCAATATTTTGTTTCTTTCACAGGTCTTCTTTATATACCTGTTGATAATTGATATGAAGGGTTTTTTCAGTGTTTTCTGATGTTATTTTCTTATTTTGCACTAGGAGTGGTTTTGGTTTTGCCTTCTAATGAAAAGAAAAAATTACTAGTCCAGTATTAATTTCATTCACACCATTCAGTAAACTGAAGTGATAATTTGTTTCAGATGAATGAACTGATGAATCATCTGATCTAAACAAAAACATTTACTAGTATGATAATAAAAGTTAATTATTATACTT
>NW_010168680.1:0-2015 GCF_000695765.1 Mesitornis unicolor
TAATTAGTGGAGGTATTTTTTTCCTCCTTGGTGCTGAGAATTGCAGGAAGAGAGATGTACCTGGACATCTCAGGACATAGTCCCACTTGATGCTCTGGCATCTGGGGTCAGACATCTTCTGGTTAACATTTCAGAGCACCAGGAGACAGACCAAGGTTGCTTTGATACATGCAGCAACATGCCAATAGGTACCCAAAAAAGCACCTTAAGAAATGGGAGCAAGTTCAGGCACAGTGGCTTTAGGGTTGCATCTTTGAACATCTGTGACTGTTTCTTACTTCTGGTCTGGCCCTGAAGGTCTTCCTGTTTTCTCAAACACCTTGTTGATCAGCCAAATTTGTTCCCACCACCATGAGGAGAGGATGTGCATATGGTAGAAGTAACAGCAGAATTAGGAGGAAGATTTAAGCTTGAGTAGGCAGCAATGATAGATGGTTAATTTATTAAGGGAGTCACACTTAGGCAAAGCCATTTGTGCAAGGGACTTCTCATCAGTGTGACTGAGAAGTTCACAATCTGTCCCAGAGTCCTTCACAGCTGTCTCATCAAGCTACCAACATTACTTTTGGTAATTATGGACAACTACATGAAGAACTGAGAAGGGACTTGACAGTGTGGCGTACCACAGACCACAACAAACCACAGATTGTTACGTGCTGCCTTTGCAAGGCATTGCAACCAAATGTTTATATGCCTTGGGACTTGGTTTTGACCAGAGACAAGGTTTCGAAATACTTCTCTGTTCAGGCTTGATGTTCACCACGCAATCCTGAGTTTATCCATTCACCATACTACAAAACAGCCATTCATGCATGTCTTGCATCCCTGTTGGTATAAGCAGAGAGCATGTGTGTACCTCTGTTGTGCTAAGGATCTCTGTGAGGTGTGTCAGTGCATTATCAGCAAGTTGAGAGATGATGCTAAACCTCTCGGATGCACCTGGCTGCACTGACCCTCCCTCACTATGGACTGCGCCCTTGCAGGACCGATGATCTGGGAGAGCCCTCAGGAGCTGACTGGAAGGTTTCCACTTGGCACCAGTCTGAAAAGGTGTGCAGTGTGCTGGCTACTTAACTTTTATCTGAAACATTTCAGTCACCTGGATCTGCATGGCTGCAGGCAGCAGATGGGGAGGTGAAGAAGGAGGGGGAGAAGAATGAATGTGAACACAGGTGCACGCTCAGCTGCCACTAAAGCACAGTAAATGTGGAAATTACTGTGATCGTTTGATTGTTATTATTTTACAGGAGAAATCAAATGTTAGGGAATTCACAAGCAGGCACCCTTTTTCCTTTTCTTGCTACAGTATTTTCATTACTTTCTCTTCATCGACTTTCATCTGTGATGATAGTTTCCAAAGCCTGTTTTACAAGGTGGAAAGTATTTGAAATGCATTATAAAAATCTATGAATATGCTGCACAGGCATATTTTAAACTCTTAGTATTTCCCTGAAGGCATGCTATTCCACTTCCAGCTTTTTTAAGACTGTGAAGGAAATGATTGCCCGTGCTGTTTCTAAGACATTTTACAAGGCTTTCTAACTTAAAGTTAAAAGAAGAGACAGATCTTCAAGCATAAACCGAGATTTTAAAAACAAAGTTTTGCATTTGTTGCAAGGGAAGAACTATTAGACATGGCAATTAATAGCCAGAAAGAGCAGCTATATTTCGCACCAGGCTCTCTCAGTGACACTACTGATAAAGCAGTTACATTACACTTAGCGTACTCACTCAAACTGGCTTAAAAAGAACTTTTTTTTTTTTGCAATTCAAATGGAAAGTCAGTATTATGTGTTCACAGTTTGATAATTTTCTGGTGCTATTTTAGATGAAAGCAGAATTATTTGTCACTTTCTCAGTGTGTAAACCTCACTCATATCAGTTAAACAGCTCTCTGTAAAAGAGTTGTTTCTAACAATTTACTGTACTCAATGTAAGCATCAGAACGTGGGAAAAATAGATCTGACCTTTACTTGGAGCTGATAGCTGCCCTCTTTCAAGAGTGCACTGGAACT
>NW_010168681.1:0-6338 GCF_000695765.1 Mesitornis unicolor
TCCCAAATATGCACCTTTAATACCTGAGATGAGCATTTATGGTGAAGTTGAATTGCTTGAAAACCTCTCAGACAAGTTGAGCAATTTCTGCATTAAGGAAAGCGTAGCTTGGACTTGACATACACACCCTGTACAGAGCAAAGGTTTCTTTGATCTTGTTTAATTCAGATTGTTTAAATAAACTATTAAAATACATATATTTCATGAACAGTTTACAACGGAAGTGGGTTTTTTCCCCTAAAAGCTGAATTTCTGAAAACATAACCATCTCCAGCATCGCAAGATGTAAAACAGAGAAACTGTGTAAAGAAGCACAAGATCTTTCTGGTGCTTCTGGTGATGTTTAGAAGTAGGGAAAAAAATGTGCACACTCTTGTCTTGCCAAGAAAAATTAATCCCTGGAGAAGTGTACAATGATACAATTTGGTTCTTACGTGTCATTGAATAAAGTCTGGATACAGAAACAAGGCTGCAAAAGACATGGGGTTCATACTTGTATAGCTGTATTATTTCTGGATTCCAGTGAAGTCAGGATTCTTCTGAACACAGGAAGAAAGTCATTCTTTGCCTCATAGCTTGTAATCCCTGTTATTTAGCTTGAATAACCTAAAAATGGTGATTCTCCTACACTGCTGGACAGAACCTCATTATGTGCAGATCTGTAGTAATCTATAATTATGATTATCAAGAATTATATAAACTAACCAGTGATCAATAACTGATTAATACTTGAGTTTCTTCTATTTCCTGATGCCACACTAAAGCACCTGTCTGTCCTCACATAAGTGTGTGTATATATATAGTGTGTATACAGATATATATAAAATATATATAGTGTATATATAGTAATATATTGTATAGAGTGTGTATATATAGTGTGTGTATATATATATAGTGTGTATATCTATAGCATATACATAGTTATATACACACAACCCCCCCGTGTATGTGTGTATATATATATAAAAATATGTATGTAAGTATACAATCCAATCACATACAGTATTTTATCAGATCATCTGGAGGTATTGAAAAAAATAATAGCTTTTAAATGTAATAAAAAAGATTACTTTTAACTTGGTACTATTTAGTGTCACAGTTAGACACAGCAATATTTTCCTGACCGCTGATTTCCTGAAGGCGCCGTGTTTCAGTGTGGTGTATCCCTCCATTTAGAATTCAGCAGGCAAATTCTTGAGGAGCAAATCTGTCTTTCTAATGAAGCAAAGACATCTCTTCAGGATGCATGTTCGTGCTATCTTCAGAATGCAAAAATTAAGTAAAATTCCTATCTACAAACACGTTGCTGTGGTTATTCCTGGATGGTTCAATCTGTGTTGAAAGCAGCGTGATTACTGAGTGTGAATACTTAAATGTTGGAGCAGTGCACAGGAAGGACTAAAAGGTCTTCCAAACAAATCTGGAAAAAATAATCCGAAAACTATCTCCTCTGTAAAAGGAAGCTCCCAAATGCTGGGTGTCAGAAACACGGCTGACGGGGTCAAATACAAAAATACTGCTCTGTGAAATCACACTTGACAAATAACCTTCAACCTTTTAAAACCTCAGTGAGAGCAGCTTGACATTAGGACCGTAATCCTTCAGCAAAGTTACTCCTGGTGTCCTCAAATCTCCCCTGACGCCTGTTACAACAGTGGCCCTTCTGGATTACTCCTGGCTCACAAGGCCCAATATAAGGCCTGTTGAAATCCGTGAAGAAATCGCTGTTAACTGGAGTGGGCTTTTGATTAATGGGTGACTTAGTTGAACATTAAGATACTGTTTTTATCTTGGTATGATACCACAGTGCTACTAAAACCTTCCCATTTCATGAAATCCCACCTCCCTCGCTGAAACCCCGAGCAGCCCTCAAGGCAAGATGGTGCCAGGCCTCTCCCCACAGGAGCACAGCTCCCAGCTCTGCCCTGCTCTGAACCTTTGCTGAAGGAAGGGATTGACCCAAGAGCCAAGAGCTACTGCACTGGGTGCTGTACAAATACACTGGAGAAATAATACTATTAGAAATAAAACAGGAACGAGAAGAGATTCCCTTACATTGGTGAGTTTGAGGAGTCAGCTTGACAGGGCGCTGACTCATCTCATTTAAACTCTACTTTTACCTTGAAAGGTTGGACTGGATGATCCTCGTGGTCCCTGCCAGCCTGGGATTACTCTATGATTTTGTAATAAAGCAGTTGAAGTTAATCTCAGCTCACGAGCAGTGGTTTCTGGCTGTGCACCCATGAGAACACGACAGGGAGGGGTAGGCCTCAGCGAGCGAAGGAGCCAGACCTTGTTGAGGTGGCCCCCATCCAAAGAAGGGGGCCATCCTTAGCAAACTCCCCCATTTATAGCGAGTGTGACATACACTGTACTTGTCAGGATCATATCTGGGTCATTTGGCCCCAAAAACCCCGGGCTTTTGCTTCTCCACCATCCTCTTGTGGAGAGAAGGGGAAAGAAAAACCCCAAAGGAACTTGGAGCACAGGTACAGGCAAAAATGGAAAGCCAGGCCTGGAGTCAAGGTAAGCACTACGCTGCTACCAACATTCTTCTTAGCACGAATCCAAAACAAAGTCTCTCCAGCTACGAGGAAAATAACGCGATCACTGCTAAAGCTAAACCACCACCTTGTTTCCATCACATCAAACCCTGCAATCCTCTCCGAAACGCGGTTTTACTGAGCAGAAAATGAAATTTTACGGCTCAATCCCAGTAAAACCAGGACAGAAGACCTGGCCTTTCGCTTGCTGTCACGGGTTTATATGCACTTGACGGGCGCAATGCTTCACTTCCGAATCAAAATACTAAAAATATCGAAGTATCCGACACAAATCAGTACATTACTTCAAAAAAGCTGCAGATAAGTACTGAAAAATTATGTATCTAATGGATTTCAGCTCCTTTAGGATACTCGATTCAAATGAGCACACAGAAAAGGAATTAAATTAACAGATTTAAAGAAAGCCATGCAGTTTAAGAATAAAAACAAAGCTTTGTTCTTGCATCAGAATGTATTAGATCTTGCAATTTGCATATACAAATAATTCAGCAACATTCACCGGCATTAAAAACACAGCAAGATCAAATTATAAATGTAATAAAAGAAAATAATAATAGCTGAGACTGTATAATACATCCATATATTATAAAGATTTGACAAATTAAATACAGTTGGGTTATACAGAAAAAAAAGTTTCTCCAGCTTTACATTAAAAATGGTGCGAGGGGAATGAAAACATTTCAAAATACTGAACGGGGTGGTCAGGCTCGTTTGAAAAGTTTAAAAAACCGATACGTAAAAATACCCTAAAAAACACTGGTAATTACAGTATGCGTTCTTCATCAAGGCCCAGTTCAGCAAAGCACTGAAGGGATTGCTGCAGGAACAAGGAACCTTAAATATTTCGTGGGATAGAGAGGGCGTAAAGCGAACGCTTTAAATGCTTGGGTGAACTGGAACCCACCTTAACACAGACACTCGGTCACACAGTGACCAGACCCACACACAGACCAGAAAGTACCACTTCCGATCCACTGTTTGGCATTGGAAAGTAACTCCATGCAACACAGGAAAACTGAAAAGAAAATCCCTACCTACCTATACCGAGACTGAGCTCCCCAGTTATTCGGCTGCTGCAAGACACGAGAACCGGAAAGCAACGCATTTCAAGGTGTAAAAAAGGTCGTTACGTAGCTGGACTTGTGAATTCTGCACTAAGACGTGTTTCTGTTTCCTCCTAGCTAACTCTATACAGTTAGCAACGAAAATCTGAGCACCCACTTGGTGTTGGGTGTCTCAGCTGGACTCCACCGTACTCCTTGCAGCTACAAAGAGCTCGGTGCCCTGCAGAACGATTCCTTGTAGCAAACCCCGAGCGCCATCACACCGAGGTTTGCTTCATGGGGCAACTCTTAATCCAACTTTTTATTTCAGGGACACAGAGACTGTTCTACAGAGAAATTATTTATCCAATATTTGGAAAGATCCTGGCACTGGGATCTAAGGGGACCATCAAACAGGCTGCTGTGGAAAAGGGATTTGCATGATTTTCACGTAACCTCCCTGCGCTACAAATGACCATAGTGCAAACCCCGCTGCGCTGGTTTCCACACCGCATTTATTGGATGGCTTCTTAAAATCGGATCAAACTTCACGCAGTAGCAGTGTAAACTTACTCAGCACTCGTTTCCCTTACTCAGCACTCGAGTGGATCCTCCAAGAGCAACTGGCGACAAGGTTTAGCCTTTCAACGATCTCCTTTTCAAGTGCATCATTGACTGTACAAATAAATAGAGAAGTGCGCGGAGGGGAAGACGAGAAGCAGTAAATGGCACAGTGTGCGTGGCAATGGCCAAACGGAGCCTTTTCCTTTGGGTGTGAGAGGAGCAGAGCATCACGGCCACCTCCCCACTCCTTGCATTGGTAGCAAATAGTGCGATTTATCGGAGATGAGAAGATGGCCACGGGATAAAACAGTGCAAGAGCAGCAGGGACACGAGGAGTGGAAGTTGCTTCTTTTAAATAAGGCTCTCACGTCTGCATTGAGTAACACCCAACCGGCTGGACAGGACGGAGCTATTGCATATCCGTGATGGAATTAAAGTACACATCCGCATGTTTGTGCTCACTGACTCCTGTCTGCATGGGAAGGAGTGGAAAAGAGAAGACTTCTGAATTACTCAACATTCGGGCGCCCTGCGATTTTTGGATTTTCTATCCCCCAAGCATCTCCTGTTCAGGGCGACGATAAAGACTTTTTAACTTTATTTCACCAAATTAATTCTCAGTAGTACTCATTAAAAATATATCTATGTACACAACCATCTACCCCTTTCTGATAAAGGAGTCGTTCCCTTTTTGATAACAGATATGGGAGGGGAAGGACGTAGAGGAGCTTTTTGCTACAATGCTCAATGCTGCCAAGCATTGCACTGTCAGTAAAATGGGTTTTTTTCAAACTTTTAGCAAATACTGTTAATTATTCCGTTGGGTCTAATTGCAGGATAAGAGTTCATCATCAGCCCTTGCATCTTTTCTTCAAGAAGTGGTAAATTACGTGCATGCATACAGAAGCTTTACCTCCATTTCTGACAACGGCCGTAGAGCCTCTTCAAGGGGACAAGTTCAGGTGCTGCAAAATACACTCTTCTGATATGCAAAACATCCAAAAACCAGCGGTAAACTCCCATTATTTTCTTTCTAAGTTGATTGAAGCTGGTGTCATATTCAGGAAAGAACACAATAAATGGGCTTTGGAAGCTGTATTAAATCCAGAATTCGAATCTGTCCCTATACTGATGCTACTATCACAGTAAGACTCAAACTGGAGCTGCCACCAACCCGGTGGTTCTTAAAAACAGACTTTAAAGGCAGCCATATCTTAATTTTTCTGTATCTTATCACACATGAAGGGCCAGATCTGATACCTTTAGCATGAACAACTCACTGGAACAGTCTCTTTGCCTTCAATGAGACTTAGCTGTGAACTAAATTACAAATAAGCAGGAGCAGGTTATCAGAGTGTGTCCCTAAATCAACATTTTTTTCACAGTCAATAAAGGTTTATGGCCAAAACCTCTTTAGTTTAAATACATGTGCCACAATTTGGGTTCTTTTGAGTGTAAAACACCCGTGTAAAGCTTCAAGAACTGGGAGACAGCATTACTGGTAAATACTGGCAAGTGGAAAAATCCAAGGAAAAAAAAACCCCTCAAGAATTAATTTACTGTTCATTAGAATAAAGTTTTCTATACCATCTCATAGTGATATACTGTATATGAACATTATACTCCGCTTTAGAAGATATTTATATTTAAGAAATAACTTTATACAGCAAATGCAACTTTTAGAGCAAACAAGGTCATATTTACAGTAAAGTCGATCAAAATGACGTGGAATAAATTAACAGCATGTACAACTCTTTATACAGGCAAATTAAAAAATAAGGCAGGAGTTCTCATTTGAAGTTAGCGTAATCCGAAAAGATGTCGATGAAGTCTTGTACCACTCTGTAGCAGAATTCATACTGCTCCTGAAAAACAAGAAAACGGGGTCAAAATGGGCTCTGGTTGCATTGTACAAGTGGAGAAAATCCATATTTATGCAATTCCCAGTGAGAAATGCACCCAGGGAGCCAACTCTGGGCTCCATCTCTGGGGCTTTACAGGAGAAATAGTGACAATGTAACTTCAGACAAGGCAAACTGAAATAGATAGACCATATAAAACTCTCTATGTTCACTTGATGTTGCTAAACCATCGAGCCAGAACCTGAAATAAATACTTAGAAACAAAAATTTATAAATGTGGCTGGAGCTGCCAGGCAGAAAAGGAC
>NW_010168682.1:0-1706 GCF_000695765.1 Mesitornis unicolor
AATTTTTACTTTTGTGCCTACATTATTATTTTAGACCTCTATCAGTTCTGTAAGAGCACCATGGGCCCCATTTCTATATTTAAAAATAAATTGCCTAGAATTTTTTCTCATTTCAAACAGAAAAGGACCCTCCGATGCGCAACAGAAATCTTCTGTCACATACTTCAACTTGAATCTGCTTATTTCAATCATCTTATGCAGAATTCAAGTCAGCTACCTTACATATTTATATCTATACCTACACTTGTTATCTAATCACCTATTTTTAAGTGTACTTCTTAATGCAATTTACAGCCCAAAAACCCCTTATTTCATCAACTATAAAAGAAGTGGAAGGTGATGACATCAGTTGTAGTTGCCTGTATTTTAATACAAACTAAGCCATGATAAACTTAGCCATGATAAGCATAGCCACCTTTTTGCCATTATTTCCCTTTATTTTACCATCTCCAAAAAAGGTGTATGTTTAAGCTTTTCCTTTGGGTGCCCTAGGCGTGGCACCAGCTGCTTCAGTGTCTTGTAATCAGAGCTGCCAGCACCTAGTTCAAAACACTGCTCTGATGGCTCTTCACATCAGCTGTACACGGTGTATCAGCTACTTACTGCGCTAATTTGCTGGGCCCCATCTACACCACCAGGTTTGCTCACTTCCACCCCTGCCAGGGGGCTCTGTCTGCATCTGTGTTCTCAAGATGGAAAGTCATCAGCAACAAGCAGCAACATTCAACCACATGCAGAAGCAATCACGATTACCCTAGTGACAACAAAGCACACCACTTACCAGAATTGAGCAGAATGATGGACTTAAGGCACACGAATTCCTCCCCTTGAAGGTTCATCATGCGAAATCGAGCAGCAGTAGCCAGCAGCATGTCAAAGATTTCCACCATGCCCTCTACACATTTCCCTTGATTCCTGTGTAAATACCATTGAGGAGGAGATATTCACAGCTTTAACCTGGTGGCAGCATGAGCTTTTCCATCCCCCTGGATCATTCCCCTCCAATTTGATTTCATCAGCTCATTAGCTAGCACACGTCTTACTACTCGGTGCTCATTTGGTGTGTGTGTGTGATTACAAAAGCATGGTTCCAAGTATCCCACAGAAAATGAATAAATAAATACTACATTCCCCTTAAAAATGTCAGTTTCATAAACTCATGACCAAGAGGTATTACTGTGGTGAAACATATGAGATTGACTCAACCAAACCTTTACACTGAGGAAAATATTTTTATAAAACTACATTTTTATTTTTTGTGTGTGTTCTGCTTGTTTTACTTGGTTTCCTCTTTATTATGTTTTCCCTTTAATTGAAATAGCCACCATTCTTTGCATTTCTCCCTCCATAATGTGGAGTACTTGTTTCTAGCTGGCTATGCAAGAGGAGTGGCTGGAAAGCTGCCTGGAGGAGAAGGACCTGGGGGTGTTGGTTGACAGTCGGCTTCACATGAGCCAGCACTGTGCCCACGTGGCCAGAAAAGCCAATGGCATCTTGGCCTGTATTAAAAACAGTGCGACCAGCAGGGCCAGGGAGGTGATTATCCCCCTGTACTCGGCACTGGTGAGGGCTCTGGAGAACAAGCCTGATGAGGAGCGGCTGAGGGAACTGGGCTTGTTTAGCCTGGAGAAGAGAAGGCTGAGGGGAGACCTCATCACCACCTACAACTGCCTCAAGGGAGGTTGTAGAGAGGTGGGTGCTGGTCT
>NW_010168682.1:1897-4595 GCF_000695765.1 Mesitornis unicolor
TTTTTTTTTTCCCCTTTAATTGAAATAGCCACCATTCTTTGCATTTCTCCCTCCATAATGTTGAGTACTTGTTTCTAGCTGGCTATGCATTCTCCCATTTTTCTTATATAAGCATAATGCCTCCTTAAAGAATAAGCATATTCATGAGTTCAGGAAGGACTTCAGAGGCCAAAATCTTGTCTGCACGACTGAGTCTGTTTAAAACTATCACTTCACTGAACAAGCCAGATCTCTTTTTACATTACAGCATTAAACAAAGCTAAAGACCTAAGCCTCTACTAATTAAAAAAAACCCAAACAAACAAAAAACTCCACAGAAATCAAGCACTCAAGGCATGAGAATACAAATAATTACTATTGCCTCAGAATCTGTTTTGTGTACTAAAATTTAAGTCCTATGGAAATAAAACAAATGCGAATTTTTACAGTGGGACAAGTTCCACGGCTTCTGATACATGGAATATTTTTGCCTATAACTAAAAAAATATTAACTTTGCATATATAGAGTTAAGCACAGATTCATAAGACTGAAACCTTTAATAGCTTTTCATTAATGTAAATAATGTCCCTAATAAAAATTAGTTTAAGAATTTAGAATTTCAGGATTATGCAGAATGGAAAAGTTTCTGCCTCCTTAAAGAATAAGCATATTCATGAGTTCAGGAAGGACTTAAGAGGCCAAAATCTTGTCTACATGACTGAGTCTGTTTAAAACAATCACTTCACTGAACAAGCCAGATCTCTTTTTACATTACAGCATTAAACAAAGCTAAAGACCTAAGCCTCTACTAATTAAAAAAAACCCAAACAAACAAAAAACTCCACAGAAATCAAGCACTCAAGGCATGAGAATACAAATAATTACTATTGCCTCAGAATCTGTTTTGTGTACTAAAATTTAAGTCCTATGGAAATAAAACAAATGTGAATTTTTACTGTGGGACAAGTTCCATGGCTTCTGATACATGGAATATTTTTGCCTATAACTAGAGAAATATTAACTTTGCACATACAGAGCTAAGCACAGATTCAGAAGACTGAAGCCTTTAATAGCTTTTCATTGATGTAAATAATGTCCCTAATAAAAATTAGTTTAAGAATTTAGAATTTCAGGATTATGCAGAATGGAAAAGTTTCAATGAATCATATGGTAAATGACCCGTATTTAAAAACACAATCAATCAAAGAAACAGATCTTTATGTCTGGGGAGGACATTTAATTCTTTATTGCTTCCTTAATCCCATCAAACTACTGGCAGCCAATATTCAAAACAATTCAAAACAAGACACAACTACACAAAAATAATACCACAATTTAAGAATAAATGCTAAGTTATTTGTAAAATGAGACCTTTTGAAATGCCGAGTATAAACTCATAAGGTGGGAATGAGTTTTTGATAGCAAATAAGGAATTATTCCTTGGTACTTTTTGCAGAAAAACAGCTCAATGGACTGTAGTTTACATAATCAATATTCCAGTCAAGAACCTCTTGCTGATGGGTATAATTTGCGAGCAAAAATCTCTAGTCCTGCAACACTTAGTCCATATGCCGAAATCTTCATGTGTGCCAGTTTCACACTGACACAATTTATGGTAGAAGATCAATAAAAATCATATACAATTTAGAGGTTCTAAATACTTTCTAATCCCATTTGCTTTGATATCTGCTGTCTATGAAATACCAGGCTATTCCATAAGAAAAAGAAGGGGATCTCTTTTGGTACTTCAGATTAAGTTAGATACCGAGCTTCAGACATCCAAGTATGTGAAAATAATTTAGAAATTTCTGCTTTATTTTCAGAGTTAAGCAACAGATCCAGCTCTGCTGAAATCAGTGAGAACTGGAGGAGCTTAATGCCTTTGAAATGCAGACTGCTAATCATATTATTATCCAATTATTTATTATCTATACTACAACACTGATTTTCTTTGTTAACCAGCAAAAACTATCTTCAATGGGAATTTCCAGTTCTCCTGAATTACCTTCTAACTTTCTAACATGAGCTGAAGTATTATCACATCTTCACAGCTATATGACCAGTTGATAGGAAGCCCGTCTAGGAAGGCCTAGATAACTTTTGTAGAGGACAAATTAAGCAATAGATTTGAAAATTATCCTTATCCCATCATCATGCTGTTGTCTTCGTGTACTCTCAGCTTACTGGCAACAAAACAATAAAAGCTTGTTAACTGCAAAGTGTCGGAGTGTATTCTCAGAAGAATCCTTAACACTTGGTTATTGGGAAATGTTAAGGAAAGTCAAAGTTTGTGAATTAAAAGTCTTAAGTACTGCACAAAAGTACTATATGCATTGGCATTAGTGAGTCTAAAGGATCACAGGATCGTCCAGGCTGGAAGGCAACCCAGGATGCCTTTAGTCCAATCTCCTACTCTAAACAGGGTCAGTTGTGAGCTCAAGCCATCTCACTCAAGGCTTTATCCAGCCTGGCCTTGAAAACTTCAAAGGATGAAAACTGAAAAACCTCTCTCAGCTTAATTATTTTAGTAATCTCTTTCTTTTCCTTTTTCCTCCTCTATACCCAGTCAGAACCTCCTCTGCTTTAATTTATGAGTCCTGTTTCTCAGTCTCCCATCAGGCATCTTTATAATAAATAGCCTTGATAACCTCCTTGTAGCTTTTAGGTTAGGTATGTTCACAAGCCATCTGTTGTCCAAGCTAAATAAATCCATCACTC
>NW_010168683.1:0-22145 GCF_000695765.1 Mesitornis unicolor
GTGTCAAAGGCTTTACTGAAGTCAAGGAAGGAAGACTGAGAAATGGCTGGATGGTTGGTTTAACTCTTGCCATTTTTGTCAGCTCTCACAGATGCTCCTCTCTGAACCCAGCCATGACGCCTCTCACAAATTTGTTGGCTTTCTACATTCCTTGGGCTCATCCATTGGATGTAAAAATAACAATCAATCTTCCACCCCTTCCTCGATTCAGAAAAAAGCTTTATACAGGAATGCTGCTGTGCAGTAAGTGATCATGGGATTGTTGGTGATGCTGTGGAAATACTGCCAGCCGTGGATCTAGTAGCGTATCCCAGCAGGCTAGACAGCCTTAAGAGCCAGCTACAAATTGACAGGATAGCATTCAGCTGGCAAGCAAGTGATATTGTTTTGGGCCTTGCCATGATGGTTGTGATTTATATCGTGTCTGTACAACTGCTATCAACTTTCTAGAGAAAGCTGTAAATAAAACCCTCACTGGGAAAGGTACTGCTGAGAGCAGTAAAAGGGAGAGGAGTAGGCTCCGGGAAAGGAAGGGAAGTCCAATGGTACAGCATTTTAATGAAGTTTCCCTACACTGTTATGTAAGTACTAAACAGAATAATAATTTACCTTGTTTTTGCAATATTTATTACTTTACTTTCTGGTACTAGAGTGTGGTAGGTTGATCTTGGCTGTCTGCCGGATGCCCATGCAGCCACTCAACTCACTCTCACTCCTTAACAGGACAAGGGTAGAAAATAAGAAACAAAAGCTCAAGAGTTGAAACAAAGGCAGTGAGATCATTTACCAATCTTTTGTGGAGCTGGCTGTGTCTGGCACAGGGTAGCCCCTGACCTCTTCCTACAGAGGCCAGCACTGCAGCACCTGCACTGCCAAAACCTTGCCACCAACACCCAGTACACAGAGTCATAAAACTATTCAATTTTAAGAAATAGTTTTTGGCTTCATATACATTACTCGTCAGTGACTCTTTTTATGTGTAATTAAATAAATAGACCCCAAGTCTATTCCAAATCATGTCATGGATGCCCAACAAAAGTTTTTACCCTACAGACATAATGCATTTGTCAGAGTGTTAATTATGTGTTAACAGGAAACTTTTTCATACCAGAGTTGTCAGCACTGTCACTTCAGTTGCCTTTCATGACAGAAGTATGTAGTATATGACTAACTCAATTTTAGTCTCATAACTTACTGACTTTGAAAAGTCATTATTCTCTGGCCTTTTTTTTTACTGTTTCGTCCCATAATAATTACAGTTTGGCTAGTGGTATAAAGTATCACTTGCTTAAAGCTGCAGATTACAAGTTTTTTACTCCCCAGGCCTGCTTTGCCTGGAACACTTCTAGCTTAAAAGAAGTTTCTCATATCTTGTATCACAGTCAGTGGTGACACAGGAAAAGAAGAAAGCTACATCTGCCTGTAAGTTTCCATTGACTTCAATGTGTGGTAAATCCTTTGACTTCTAGGTATTATAAACTATCATCTGAATGCTTAGTGGGTTTTACACACTTTGAAGCTGTTTTGGTTTGAGATTTGGTTTGGTTTGGGGTTTTTCATGATTTTGCAGGTAGTGTTTTTTCACTAATTTTAACCAAATGCAGCATTGTGGCAGGAAACAGAAATTAACTGCAGCATCCACATCATTCACTGTATCTCACTTCTCAGCCCTGTGATGAATCTCATATCCGTGAACATGGGCCAGAAATGAGACAGCAAGTGCGACCAGCTCTCCAGTCCACTGACTGCAGGCCTGTGTTGCAGAAAGGCTGCACAAGACAGGAATTTGATGCGACAGTCACATTAAATTAAAACATTTTGTGTATCTTGTGATTTCTAGTTCTAGTGACATTGAATATTTTGCTTTTTATTTACCTGTAATAAGTCAAACTTAACTGCTCAGTGGACCAAACCGTGCACTAAAAGTGCCAGGGAACAAGCTGATTGGGCAGTGACATAATACAGCTACCAAAAAAAAGAAGGCAAAACATATAAGTTCATGGAAGGAATGTTCTCTTTTAGTAGTATGTGTACATTCTATATACTTTAAAAAATTTATTTCTTCTAGTAAAATCTCTGAAAGGCAGAAAGTATTTCTAGCAGAAAGCAGTGAAGTTGTCCTTCTTGGCATAAGGCAACACTCAATGCATAGTGGACTAGAGGAAGAGTTTATGTACTTGATAATACTGACTTGCACTGAAGTGGGTGACCATTTGATATAATAGCTGTAGTTCTCTGCCAGCAAAAAATGCCCAATACATTAGCAATCTTCCAAGCATCATGTTCAGAAGTGGAAGCCATCTTATGACGGCAAGCCGCATATAAGACATAGCTATGAAAATAGCATTGCCATTAGCAAAACACAGCTGCTGGATGATGTAGATTCAGTCTTTCAGAGACATCCATTTTTCTGGATGAATTTAGTTAAGAGAACCAAAGCTCTTCTGGCTGTCACCAGAGTGACTGTTTTCTTCCAGTTGATGTACGTGTGTGTCACAAAATAAATCACCTAGAAAACCCAGCACTGACTCTAAAAGCCTGTGAAGTGCCTCCTTTTTTCTCCCCAAGTAAACAACTGTTGGAGCCAAAGCTGGCTTCAGATTGCTCCTTTTGCACCTACACTTTGCACTCGTTCTTAATATGGTCCAGCGAGACTCCCATAGGTTGGCTCAATATCGCCTTTCTTTGTACTGTCACTTCTATTAACAACAGGTGTTTAAAGTCACATACCGAAAGTTTTTCCTCATAAAAGGGAAGTTTTAGAAGTGGTACTTAGAATTTTCTGTCAATACTGGTGCTACTTTGGGTACAGACCCCATGCAATTCCCACAGAAGTCTGCCAGCCTAGGAAGGGTGACCCATTTTTAAAGTAAGGGTGCACAGTGGTTGTATTAAGGCTGCAAATTTCAAGAGGGGGGCCACTGCTGAGTTGCCAACATTTACAACTTCCCACCTTCTAGCTTATAACTTTCTTGGACAACCAGGTTTTTGCAACAGCTCCTCAAGCCTTTCACACTGTTACAGTACATATTTCATGAATTTCAATGTTGCTTCCACTACAGCTCAAACTTAATCTATCTTGAAATTGGAGCAAGTGTATGACTAATCCTTTCAATTATTTCACTGTGCTATAATGAAAGCTGCTCATTAGTCCAGTATTTGCAGACGAGAAAACACTTAGCACAAGCAAATGTTTTTACTTAAACTTTACACAGGTAACAGTTAATGTGTGATCATAATGTGCCTTTGCTTCATTTGCAAAAAATAAACAAGGCAAAAAAATCCTTTAACAAATATTCAAGTGTTCTGACTTCATTAAGATATCCTCAAGTGTATTTTAAAGGGTTTAACCAACAGAAGTATCTGTAACTTTTCCCCAGTGCTTCTGTATTGGACACGGTCCCCCATCTTAACAGTACGTAATTACATGCTACAGCATCCAAATTAAACAAAAAAAGTTCCATGTACCAGATCTGGGAGTAGTTAAACAGTTTCCCCTAGCTTGTATCCACACATGTCTTGTGCTTTTAAAAACATGCTATCCAAGTAACTGAGACTGTGCTACACACAGACGAACTAGGAAAAACCCTTCAGAATCTGGGAACTGAATGTTTGTAGAGCTTTTAGTGTTTTACCTTATTGTAACAGCAAGTATTACCTCACAAATAAGATGCTAAAATAAAATGTCCCTTTTAGACTTCATTTTCCATGCACTCGCAGTTGACACTGATTGATGGATAACCTTTCCACAGCAGGGCTGGGGACCGCTGATATCCCTGATGCGTGTTAGGACATTTCTTGTATCACTGGCTGACAGTGGCACGGTCTTAGGCAGAAGAAGAACCACAGTGCTCTAAGCTGTCTTGCAAAAGCACCCTATTGCTTCTGTCCCAAATGTCTATCTGTACAGCTGTCTCAGTGCCAGAAGGAGGTTAGTTTTCCATTATAGCAGCTCTCAATGTCTCTTGGGAGCATTAACTAAAATTTTCCAAGGCATCCCAGATTTAGGCTTCTCTATGTTTCTCCTTTCCAGTCAGAATTTGGGGATTGCTTCCTGACCTCCAAAGAAATTCAGGTATGCATATGCCTACATCCCACCAGACCAAGGCATCACTATGATTATGGTAATTTTCCATACTTTTAGCCATTCTGTTTCATTGTAAGTACTATTTTAAAATGTTTTCATGGCCACCGGATATTGTTATGCAACTTGTGACAGAGGTAGTCTTTTATGCCACATTTCTTTCACACTTCAATAAATTGTTAATTATTCCTTGCAGTTCAGAGGACAGAGTTCACAAAATCATCTGGCAAAGTGTTTCTGAGACAAGACACATGTCATAGGGTTATGGACCATCTCAGTTAATGAACAGCTGAGTGGCTTCTGGGTTTCCCTTGAAAGGATCAAATTACATATTCTTGGCTGAAATGGGAATCAGAAGATTTCTTCCACTGGGGAGAGTACAGCATGCTTTAGTTTACTCATTTTAATCTAAATTTATACAGCTTCACAGGCACAGGAGTGACAGGATGAAGAACCAAAACAAGTAAGGCTGCTTTTTAATGTTAAGTTCAAATTCACTTAATGGAGTGCTCCCTAAATATATGGCGTTTATGGCATTCATGGCTTTTGAAGGAAACAAGTTTTATCATAGGTGAGGCTTTTCCAAGTTCTCAATAAGCAAATTAAGATTTTTTTTTTAAGTCCAGTGCTGAAGTGATTGGGCAAGTATTAGAATAGTCAGGCTTCATTCAATTTTATTGTGACTCAATCCACCTTTTTCATAATGGAAAGGTGTAAGGTAGCTGCAGTAGCAGATATGTCTGTAATGGTGCCATTCTCTGCAATTTAGAGCTTGGCCTATTCTTGGTTTTCACTCTAGAGCTGAGACACATCGGTGAAAATGGCAACATAAAATCTCCTAAAAAGCTAATTTTCACAGTTTGTTAAAATGCTTACACAAGTGGAAAGCATATTGATTCTCACACCCACCCCTTTCACTGTAACTGCTGCCATTTAAGGGTTTGATGAATTGCAAAGATTTTGCTTTGATTTCCTTAATAGTCTCTAGAAAAGGTGGAGAAATAAAGCAATTTATCAGCTGAATCTGTGAGAGAAAAGGAACCATAGGCGGTCTGTCATGTTAGAAGATGCTCAGTGGTGGGGAAAACAGGTGCTTAAATTTGGATTATAAACTTTTTATACTTAAGCCTATAATTTATTATTGTATTTGTAGGTCATCTGCCACCTTGGAGTTTATATTCTGGTTTTCCTCTAGGCTGGTATTTTTCAGCTGGTTCTGTTTGAAGGGCTTCCTTTCTAGGAGAAACCCTTGTCACTTGATGGGAGAGGGAAAGGGTGCTGAAATGTTATATACTCACTGATAAAACTGGAAATATTGATAGTAAAAGACAAGGTCACTTTTCTTCTGCTGGTGAATAGCAGCCAACTTTTAGGAATATATATATGTCTGCTGGTCTTTTTTCCCTGTTATATGGCCTGTCACCAGTCAGTGGACCACAGGAGGGATAACACTACTCTAGTGACACAAAGTTATGTATTTTTTAATAGAAATAGGAATGATGGCAAACTAACAGAGGAAACAATGGATGAAAAGGGAAATAAATTGTTTTACTGCTGCATTTCTCTTCCCTTTCTGGTTTCAGTCAAACATCTATTTGCAGCAGGGTGCTGGTTCATCACCAAAGCCTAACCTGGGCTGGAAGAAATTGGTAAAACTAGGAGTTGTGAAGTACTGTAAAAAGCAATTGGCAATACTGTGCTCCAGACCAAATGCAGGTTGCAATGCATGTTCTATCTTCAAACTTATATTTTATCTCACTTTTGTCTGGAATACAGGGAAAAATAATTGCACCTAGTTTTGTTCAGAAGCTCTACTTTCCTACTTTTTTAATCAAAGGTAATCTTTCTAAGAAAATATCAAAACATAGTATGTTGCCTGTTGTTGTTTTGCAGGCATCTGAAGCTTACTTATTCCATTTTAATGTAAAGAACATGTTTAGAATTTTGCCACTTTCATGTGCAAATGAAAGAGTTAAGAGGCTGAATCCAGCACTGTCCGGGTCTTTGGCCTCTTTTAATTTCTTTTAGACTAGTGTAGAAATACCTCTGCTAATATGGATTTTATTTTCTTTATTTCCTTGTGACAAGTCTTCAAAGTTAGACCAGGTTGTATTGATATTTTCCACAGGGCTTATTTTCTCAGGTTAGAGATCTTGGGGTTTTTTAGTAAATAATTAAAATACACAAGGCAGCTGTCCCTGAAACAACACAAAAAGCAAATCCTTTGCTTTGCAGCATGTCTTCAGGACACTTCAGGAAAAAATAAAATAGATGGAAGGAGTATGGATGATAGAAGAGACTCTCAGTTTTGTATACAAGCAGCCAAACAAGCCTGCAGTGTTCTAAGTTATCCCTTCCACAAACCACACACCAACATTGGAAGCGTGTATATTTATGTACCTATATGAACTGATAAGTTACAGGGGGTTGGCAGGGCTCTGACAAAAAATTATTAATTGCTCAGAGGACCTCGGGTAAAAAAGGTCAGGTCAGCACTAGGGTGGAGGAGGCGGCAGCCTGGGTAGTACAACTGCTGCACTGGGAGGATGGTGCTGCCACATATCCCTTGGCTGGGCAGCTGGTGGGATGGCTGGATGGGGCTGGATGCCAGACAAGCCCAGTGGGGAGAGGGAAGGAGGTGGAGGAGGTGGACTGTTCCTCCTCTTCATTTCTGCTCTTCTGGGCTTGTCCCCAGCAGAGCAGGTGCTGAGGAAGGTTGAAGAAGAAATATTTTGCAAAACAAATGTATGTATGAGAATATTCCTTTTCAAATTATTAGTATTGTATGATTTACTGAGTATCCCATTTTATGAGCTTTTTCCACCAACCTTTATACTTTTTGAAAAATAGGAGAGGGAGGGGAAATCAAGAAGGTGGAAACACTCTCTGTGTTCTCTTCTAAGAACATCTTTTTCATTATAACCAGCTTCTATCATGAGCTACCCAACAGATCGAAAAAGTGTGGTGTAAAAATCTTTCACATCTATTTATATAACTAAAGTTAAATTTACAAAGGGGGTTTTCAAATTCTAGAGGCCATGGCTTCACCCAGAAAATGATAGGACAAGGGGTAATGGGCACAAGCTGGAACACAGGAGGTTCCACTTAAATTTGAGAAGAAACTTCTTCTCAGTGAGGGTGACAGAGCACTGGACCAGGCTGCCCGGAGAGGTTGTGGAGTCTCCTTCTCTGGAGACATTCGAAACCCGCCTGGACGCCTTCCTGTGCAACCTCATCTAGGTGTTCCTGCTCCGGCAGGGGGATTGGACTAGATGATCTTTTGAGGTCCCTTCCAATCCCTAACGTTCTGTGATTCTGTGAAAATTTTGCTGTACAAATTAATTTTCAAGTGGAAATATAGTACTGTGACCAAAACTACAGTCTTTCTGTACTAAAAAGTCAGCATTCCTCAGGAATTAAATTGAAAGTGAAAAGGCATTTCAGGCAAAAGGAAGCAAATTAATAAATATCTTAATAGGTTTTCTCTTGCTTGTCTTTTTATGAACAGAGACAATGAAACTATTAAGAAACTCAGAATTTGTCAGTTTGTCAGAAATGAAAGAAATATATAGATGGAGTATTGGAAAATTAATTGTTGATAGTATTTAGTGAATTGATGAAACTAAGTGTACTGTGAGTATATAAAAACCAAACCTTTTTCTGAAATTCCCAATCAGAATAATTTCCACGAAGTATGAGGTTTCTTAAAAAGAGGTTTTAAAATACAAGGTAGGTTTTACTTTTCCTTAAATATCTCTTTAAGCTAGATACACAAAACAAATGGCCATTTTCTCACTTCTCCATTCCCCATAGCCCCAGCTAGTGGTTATACTTGTTCACTGGGGCCCTGCTATGTACAGTACTTCTCTGTCTCTGCAGAGACTGTTTCTGGCTGAGAAGCATAGTTCAGTGACTTGAATCCTCCTTACTCATCTCTTATAGAATCATAGAATAACAGAATGTATTGGGTTCGAAGGGACCTTTAAAGATCATCTTGTCCAACCTCCCCTGCAGTGAGCAGGGTCAATGTTACCAGATCCGATTGCTCAGAGCCTCATCGAGCCTGACCTTGAATATCCTCAGGGGTGGGGCCTGCACCACCTCTCTGGGCAGCCTGTTCCAGTGATCTATCACCCTCATATTGAAGAGCTTTTTCCTAATATCCAACTTAAATCTACCTTTTTCTAGTTAAAAAAAATTACCTCTCGTCCTATTACTACATGCTTTTGTAAACAGTTCCTTCCCAGCTTTCTTCTAGGCACTCTTCAGGTATTGGAGGTCGCTATAGGGTCCCCCCAGAGCCTTCTCTTCTCCATGCTCTTCAGACAGCATGAGGCTGCCCTCCTGCAGAGGGAAAACCTGGTGTATTTCACTGATAAATGCAATGCCCTTGTTTGTCAAGTCAAAGTGACAAATTTGGATTATTGTACCTCCCTTAATAGTAAATATCAGTTTATTTTTATCTTCTTAAAGTATTTCTGTTTCAAAGAACATGCATGAAATGAAGGATATGATGGTGGGCCTAAGTGATTCAAATGGAACAATATAATTCAGGGCTTTTGGATTGCATTTATATTTAATGAAATTCTTAAAGAATAACCAGCAATAACTGGTTATATGTGGGAATAATAGTGGAGCGGTACTTGGTACTTGTGTGGAGAGGGAAGAAAAATTGAAAGAGCAATAAGAAAAGTGCATAAAAACATTCCTGTTTTCAAAATCAGACCTCTTTTTGGTGTCTTAATGTGGATACCCAGAAAATAGTCATTTTCTGAAAATCAAAGCTACAAAAATCTCAGCCCATATACACACTCACACCTTGTAAAAACACAGAAAATCCTGCCTTCTCTGAAGTCTGTGCCATTAGTCCATCTTCCACGTCTGAAACTAGGATGTTGCTCACAGTGCTCTTTGCATTTTACGCTTAGGACTGATTTTGATGATATGCACTGTTTCACTCTACTGAATGTTTCATGAGAAGGGACAATGATTTATCTTTGTTTTCTTTGTGTGCTTGAATGACACGCTTACCGATGGTTCATTGAACTGCTCTTTGGTTCAGGGAAAAGGAAGGGCTACTAGGTAGGCCTGTTTTGAAGGTTAAAAAGTGAGGTAAAAAGAGGAACATGATTAATTACCTTACCACATACTGTAATGATGGAGGGCCTGGGTTTCAAAAGTTCAGTGGAGGATACCTCAGTCAATTGCAGATACTCCCAAAAGTGTATGGACTGCTTATTTTGTGTGGAAAAATTGAGCTGTTCTACAACAGAGAGGTGTTGATGGGTCTGGATACCATATGTGCAATTTATGTGATTTGACAAAAGCCTTGTGACATACACATCATCATGAACGTCATTTTAACTCTTCTGGGCCTTCTGACTCAAGGGCGCCTTATCCTTTACCTTTCTTGCTCACATCAGTTAACCCGACCTCATTCCATTGTCTATATCCTTTCTCTTTGGAAAAAAGATAGTGGTTTTTATCTGATGTTCAACCTTTTGTCTGTAACTTTTTCACTGAAGGAATCAGTAATGGCTCTACGTTACTCTTCACACAACTAGTGCTTGTCACTACCTTGTGGGAAATTGATACGACAATAATTAAGTTCTGATCTGCCCCCAGCCTGTGCTAATACAATAGCTACTTCTTTTTTTTTCCTAATTATCATCTGTAAAAGGCTTTACAGACGAGAGGAGAGGAGAGGAGAGGAGAGGAGAAGAGAAGAGAAGAGAAGAGAAGAGAAGAGAAGAGAAGAGAAGAGAAGAGAAGAGAAGAGAAGAGAAGAGAAGAGAAGAGAAGAGAAGAGAAGAGAAGAGAAGAGAAGAGAAGAGAAGAGAAGAGAAGAGAAGAGAAGAGAAGAGAAGAGAAGAGAAGAGAAGAGAAGAGAAGAGAAGAGAAGAGAAGAGAAGAGAAGAGAAGAGAAGAGAAGAGAAGAGAAGAGAAGAGAAGAGAAGAGAAGAGAAGAGAAGAGAAGAGAAGAGAAGAGCTTTTAAACTCTCTATAACATCCAAGACTCTACTTCTCTAGCTCCACAAACTCAACTCCCTGTAAGAGAATTGATGCACCAACAACTCAGCTTTGCTTTTTTTATGTGTCTCACACAGGCAGTCTGACCTGGTCATGATGATCAATCATACAGCTTAATAAAAAAAATCTAATACAGTAGTGGCCACAGCCCATGAACAACACCAAAGATAAGAGTAGTTTACAAGCCACCTGCGTCACTTAGTTCAGCAGAAGTTACTAGAAGTCAGGGTTTGGGAGAAGGAGAGGAATTTGAATAATGAAATTATCTAAATATCCTGTTGACTGCAGATTGTTTCACCTTATGAGATCCTTTAGTAGATTGGCTAAAGATGAAAAATTTGTCTTTGAGACTTTAGATTCACCATGAAACTCATCCATGAGATACCTACTAATGTGTAGTTTATTTCTCAATGATTTGGAGAATGTGGAGACAATCTCTAAACCTAGTCACATTAAAACAAACACATTTTCTCTTTGTTTTCTGGTTTTACTGCCAAAGGTATTTTCCATTCTCATGATACTTCATGTGGCAGGATTACTTTTAAATAGTAATAATACTTTACTTATCTTTAAAATTGTTAAGCAACGTCTTTCAAGCAAGCATTATCTGGCTGCTTTCCTGAAACCCAACAGTTAAAAATAAATCTGCTGGAGGGCACGAGTGCCAAGCAGTGTCCAGTTTTGTAAGTTTATGAAGCCTCTGGACTCAGACAGTGCTCCCCAGGGCAGGTTGCTTTCTTGTGCTGAAACAACACTGCAGCTGAGCTCATTTGCTCTTCAACAGCTTTGCTGTCTTTCAGCTGGATTCAGTAGCTGTCTGAACCTAATGGTAAGCTCTTTTGGACAGCTGGGAGCATGGAGATCATGTTTGTTCAGAATGTACTGAAAAAAAACCTGTTGTTTCTACATAAAAACTCACTTGTCCAAGGACTTGGAAACAGCCTTGTAGTTAACTGGGGTACAGGGTCTAGTTTTCTGTCTAGAAAAACACTTGACTAACTGTCAAAGTTTTGTACAAAACACAAGCCATTAGAACTTCGGTCAAAGGCTTTCCTACTGACTGAAACTGGTATCTGATATGAGGGGGTATGTATGAGAGTGGGAAACAGAGTGATACAGATACTTGCAATCAGTGTCATCAGGATTTTAGTACTAGAGGGTATATTCAAGCTGGCACTATTAATATTCAATGGTGGATATTCACCATTTGGCCCCTGCATGATCCTCTGGGAATGAGTTTCTGCAGTGTAATTATGCACTTCAGGGAGTGTGTGCATGGGGGAAATATTTTGATTTTTAAAGCTGTGGTCTGATTACTTCAATTCTCGTTCTGTGAGAAATACTTCATAATCATTCACTTTTCATCTTTTCTGTGCCATTCACAGAGGTATGCATACAGCTATTACAGCTGCCTCCTCCATATACAGTCCTCTCTTTCAAATGGAAGAGTTTGGTTGGTTTTTTTCTTTCTTTCTTTTTTTTTCTTTCTTTTTTTTTTTCCTATCATCACATCTGACTGCTTTAGGGAAAATTTTCACTGTAGTAAATCCACCAAATGAAATCTTGCCTAGGGAAGGAGTGTTATCCACCTCTTGTGAAATGGCAAGACCACTTCTATTATATCTAGTTATAGCTAGGAGGACGTAAATTGCACATGGCTTTGAAAGAGTGGATAGCACTGGAGACACACAGGGACATAAATTATAGCTTTTCCCCTCAGTTCCTTTTTCCCTACCATTCTATATTGATTTTGACCCCTGCTGACTATCAAGCTGATGTTTTCCTAGAGCTGACCACAGTGATTCCCTTCTCTCCCTCTGGAGTTCTAATTGCACATTTCTAATTCATAATTATGCAAGTGAAGTTATTTTTCTCAGGCACATCACTTCATATTTATCAACATAGTATTTTACCAACCATTTTATTGCTCACCAATTACATCTTGCTTTAATTCTTCACAACCAGCTTTAGTTTTTATTATCTTGCCTAATTTTACAACACCAGCAAACATTTGTCAATTCACTACCTGACCCTGCTTTCAGACCTCCCAGGATGATACTGCAAAGCAGTGATCTTACTGCACATCAATGTAGCATCCCACTTGTGACCTTGACCACTGTAAGGCTGGCCACTAGTCCTACCCTTGTCTCTCTACTTTCTAAGCAGTTATTAGTGAATGTCAAATTAGCTTCTTAAGACCATTTGATGAGGAACCTTGCCAAAAGCTCTTTAAAAATACAAGGATATATCTTGATAAATTATACCTCTCTCATAGTCATTGATTCCTCTGAAGAGATTTGACAGGTTTGTGCGGCATGACTTCACAAAGCTAGATGGGCTGTTCTGCCATAGAGAACAATTTTTTCCATGCTTTCTCTATTTCTGTCCTTTATTGCAGAGGCTACTGATATGCCCAGGACAGCTGTCAGATATACTGTACAAGTAATAATAACAAGTATAGAAGTAGTAGTATTTTTCAACTATGCATTTTAAAGTACTTCTGAAGTCAGGTAAGACTCAGTACAGATGAGGAAAGTGAAGAGCAAAAAACACTAAAGAAGTTACAAGGTTGTGCAGAAAGTAATTGGTGGAGGTGGACATGGAAGCAAGGCTCCCTTGTTGCCTGCCTTGATCCTGAGTTTCACTGTACTGCAGGTGAAAAGGGACCTTCCCAGCCCTTCAGGACTACTACTGTGGTTTTTGGTAGCACCCCTAGTAAAAATACAGGAGTGCTCTTCTCTGGTGCCTGCTCTGGGAACAGTGCCTACTCCTCTTTTGCTTTTCTTTTAGGTATATAGAGAGTCACAGAACAGCTGAGGTGAGAAGGGAGCCCTGGAGGTCATCTGGTCCAACCATCCTCACTCAAGTTGGGCCACCTAGGGCTGGTTTCCCAGAACTCTGTCCAGGAAGCTTTCAAATATCTTCAAGGATAAAAAATTCATAGTACTCACTGTCTTTTTCTGCCAGACATGTTTTACCCTGGTAAAATAGCACAGTCTCCCCTCCATAAAGCCTGATTTTTTTTTTGTCCATACATGGATTTTATGTGTGACTCACTGCTAGTTCCTGTTGTTTCCACTATTTAACATCAAAAAGACAACCTTAACTGCTTCATACTTTTGTTCTGAATGTCTCATCCCACTACCAGGAGTATTGACATTTCACTTATTTATCATCATAACTAATATATATAGAATCATAGAATGGTTTAGTTAGGAAGGGACCTTAAAGATCATCCAGTCCAACTCTCCTGCCATGGGCAGGCACACCTCCCACCAGACCAGGCTGCCCAAAGCCCTGTCCAACCTGGCCTTGAACAATTCCAGGGAGGGGGCATCCACAACTTCCCTGGGCAACCTGTGCCAGTGTCTCACTAGCCTCACAGCAAAGAATTTCTTCCTAATATCTAGTCTAAATCTACCCTCTTTCTGTTTGAAAACATTGCCTCTTGTCCTATCATGAGTGGTAAAGTGATACAAGAAGGTGACATTAAAGTTTTATATGAGTACATTTAGGACAGCATGTTACCAGAAGTAGAAAGCTGCAAATAGACTTTGCCAAATGAATATCTGTAAATCCTCTACTACCATGATATTGTGTGTTCAAGATACATCAAAGTTCACAGAAAAACTGGAAATATCATGCAATTTTTAAATATTTTCCTGATGTCTCTTATCTCTCATCTGTTGTCTGGCTTACTTACCATGAGTTCAAAAGTACAAAGTCCAAGAAGAAAAGAACACACAGTTTTTAGTGTTATCTCCAATGAACAAGAAAAATGGTTTACCACAGGCTTCAGTGATTTGGGATCTGGAAAACCTAGAGGCAATATGTATCACAGAATCACAGAACATTAGGGATTGGAAGGGACCTCAAAAGATCAACCAGTCCAATCCCCCTGCCAGAGCAGGAACACCTAGATGAGGTTACACAGGAAGGTGTCCAGGTGAATTTTGAATGTCTCCAGAGAAGGAGACTCCACAACCTCTCCGGGCAGCATATATCATTAGAAATACAGGCACCTTCCTTTATTTCTCCTACCTTTATGCTAACCAGATGAGTAAATGTTATGGAAATTTCACGTGACAGTTGAGAGAGGACAGAATTCTTTCAACCCTAAAATCAAGGCTGTGAATTTTTTAAGACTATTGAAGGTCATTCCTATAAAAAGTCCTTCCTGAATCTTGTTTAGCTATCTCTTCTGACCTCACATATTCTAAACTGAAATGATCAAGTCACCTTTTTATTTTTCAGTTTTTCACAGTTTTTTCACAGTTTTTAATCTGTGCTATTGGTACAAGGAAAGAGCTTTCATCACATTTTTTTGTTTTGATTTTCAGAACAATGGAAAAATAATCAAATATCCAAAACCTTTTATGAGGGGAAAAAAAAAAGAGGAAAATCTGTCTATGTAAATATATGCCTATATACATACACACACAAGTGCTCCAGACACATCACAATTGAAAACTAAACCAAGTAATTTGTGTTTTGTTTCCCCCTCAGGTATGGAGTTGGAAAGTTTCTACCAAATCATTCTTGGGTCAGGTCTTTACAGAGGTGGCTGCTGAGGATCCCTCAGTAGGCTCAGCAGGCTCCCCCAGCAAGGGCTGCTGCCCCCCTAGTCAAGATGACCTGGGCAGGAAGGGCAGAGCTGAGATGGAAGCATGGAGGACCAAGGGACACATCCAAGAAGGGAAGACTCTTGAGTGCAAACCTGCCATGCACATGTGAGATTAGGATCTTGCCCTCCAGACCTCAGCTTACCCTGGAAAACTGCTTATAATGGAGTCTTGACCAAGGAGTCCTCCTGTGCTATATTTAGCAAGTTTCTGACATGTTTTTTCAGCTTGACTATTAAACGAGTTGGATCACATGCAAAACTTCAGTAATTTAGCTTGAATCCATTTACTTTGCTAGTTCTGCATGTCCTCACCTCTGCAGATACTTTCACCCATTGCTTGTCAGAGTCACAGTCATGTGTATGCTTCTGCTTCAGAAACTAAATAGTGGGATGATTTTTGCTATGGACTTGAGAGATTCGGTTTTCCAATGCAGGAGCTCTTTCACATTGTAAAACAAGAAAAAAAAGTCGAAGTGGCTGACAGAAAGTCTATCTGACAAAATGCAAGAGAGAAATGAAAGGAAAAAGAACCAAATGTACCCATGACCAGAGGGTACGCATATGCCAGGTTTTGTCAGGGAAGTTTATTAAAGAACAGATTTGGACCACATGGAAGGCAATGGAAAGACTCCTACAGACTTCTGTGGGCTTTTGGTCAAGTTTTCATTCCTTAAAGTCTCAGTATCCTGTCAGCTCCTCTGTCACATCAAAATGTACTGAAAAATCTATCAGAAGAGTGGAAAATACTTCAAAGGAAGCATGCACAGAACCCCATAGGAAAAAGTGTGTTATAAACGTGAATGCTCAATTTGATTTACTCCTCTCTTTGATATTAGAAATACATTGTAGTTGAAAGCATCTGTTAGCAAATTCAAACATGGAAAAAACCACCATTAGTGGTCTCCTTGTCCTTGGGCTGCTAGTATACATTGCATCAAGGATTTCTGCTAGTCATACAGGTAGGGATTCATAATCCTCTTTGTGCCTTTTCTTTCTTTTTGCTTTTCTTTCACCTAAAGAAAGGGGGCTTAATTTTGAAGGTCAAGCACCCAGTAGATTGGAAGGAAAAGCTATAACATAGAGATAAATTTCAGAGGTCAGCTTCCTCTACCTCAGAGACTTTATTAAAGCACTTAAATATAGAAGATCTGTTAGTTCATTTGCATTGTTTGGACATGTTCTTATGGCTTTTAATAAAGGCCATGGTGTTCCTCAGTAGCTATGCACAGGAAGGTGTAGGTCACACAGCAGGTTACACATGAAACAGGCTGTGTGGACATGGAAAGTATGATGGAAGAGATTCCTACCATCATATGAATAAACAGAAAACAATTTCCAGAAAGTCAGTAAAACAGTGCACTATATTGAATAGACAGCCATCTTTCACATTTTTACAGATAAATACTAAAGAAATGGGAGAATCTTGTCTGCAAACAGTTATGTTCTCTGCCACAGAAAAATACTTTTGAATGATGGTGTCACAGAAACCTATCAGAGAGAACACCTCTTCTCTTTGGAAAGGCCATCCTGTAAGAAGAGATTAAAGACATGTGTGCATTTAGCCCAGCAAGATAAAGGATGGGAGGGAGTATATGTGCTCTTCACGGATCCATGAGGGAGGTAAAAGAACTGCTTAAAGTCACATTGGCAGTGGGGTGGATAAATTCTGTGTGGCCATTAGAAGTCTGCAGCTTTCCTGCTCTGTAACAGCCTTGCAATGGCAATGCTAAAACCTGACTGATTTTCAGGTGCAATTTGTTTGAGTTAAAAGGGAGCTATTTGGTGGGACTGATGGACGTGGATGATCTTCTCTACGCCAGTGTTCCAAGGACAGAAGAATTCATCCAGGCTTGCAAAACTACCTGGGTTTTACAGAATGACTTTGAGTAAGTTTCCCTCATTCCTCCTCTGAAATGTTATCTCTCAAATCCATGTTGTGCCACAAGTCAAAGACTGCTGCATATGCACATCGATGATATAAATTATTTTTTTACTGATTTCAGTATTTTTCATTTTATATGTTTAGAGATAATCAATACTGCAAAATCCATCAGACATTGGAAGTCTTTGATCTGTGATAATAGGTCCAGTCTGTATGAAAGCTCATGTTTACCTATAAAGGGCTGTTATATGCGGTCCTAAGTAACAGCAATTTTAAAAAGAATTGTATTTATGAGAAATTCCCAAAGATACCTATACCCTCCAGTCATTCAAAACTGTCAAATAACTTTTAGGTGCTGCTACAATATAAAGTAGCATTAGTGATTCATTGCTGTAATTCCTGATTTCCTTAAAAACCAGAACATAGGAGTCTTATTAAAGTTCTTGGCTATTTTGGAGGGAAAAGCACCAATTCTGTCAGTAAGAAAGTTCAAAGTTTCACTATTTGCCAAAAATCTTTCTTCACTTCTCTAAATAATAAGAATTATTTTCATTGAAAAAATTAAAAATATTTTCATGGCAGAGTTATGCAACACAAAACATGTTAGGAATAGTTGACATTGCTGGGAGGGGCAATATATGGTGAACACTGCTATCAGTTGATCAAAGCCTCTGCAACATTTCTGAGATGCCAGAGGTTCTCTTGAAGAGTAGCTGGTCTATGTGCATAATGCAAGTAAATCATTGAGACTTTGAATGAAAATCTTTGAGAAACCCAATACAAAAAGAGAAAAAATTAATGATAAGGCAATGTAAACAGAATAAGCTCATTCAAAGAGGAGATTCTTGCTCTTGTGAATAGCCAAATGCTGTTGTGATATGAAGAACTAAGAACAATGACATCAAACATGATATAAAACGATCTGAGCAACTTGAAGTGTGTGCAAACGGAAAAGGAGATTAAGGCTGGCTGAACAGCAGCCTATCTTTAACTCCACAGGTCTCAGAAGGCTCAGCAAGACCAAAATCTTCAAACAAATGAATCATGACAGAATTTTGGGAACTTTGCAGCTAGATCAGTGACTCTGTGCTTTGCCACATATACCCATATACATGTATAATATGTATAGATATACATGTATAGTATGTATGATCTGCCATAGCCTGCTTTTCCTTCTTTCCATAAAGGATGTATGAGACCTTTTGGGTTTCTACCATCAACTCATTGGTGCCACAGGAGACTAATAATATCTCTCAAGTAGTTTGAAGCCAAGAAGAATTTTCCTTCCTTTGATAGAGCCTCAAGTCTTTATTTTCAAAGCTGTAGATGTGACCTTTTTTTTCTAAGTAGGCAAACTAGTTAGAACTACAATTTTTTTTTTTCATGGTCAAACTGGAAGCAAGCAAGAACTTCAAAAAATCTTTTAGGAATTATTGTTTTCAAGCATATCCAGCTCAGTTGTGAAGTTTTGCAAGGTTTGGCTGGACAAAGCAAGTCTTCCCTCATCCTTGGATTTATCAGATGCAGTGTGCATGAGAAATGCTCTAACTCCCCCTCTAATGGCCACAGAGTTGTAAAATGGCTTATTCACTTTGCATCTTCAAAATTTTTATACTTCAGAGAAGTCAAGAAAAGGCTTCACATAAATAATTTATGGGAGGGTAATTAAAACTGCAGTTCTTCCCTTTTATGAAAATACTGACAGATATCTATTTTTAAACAAAAGTTATGTGCAAATAGGCATAGCACTAAATGAAGTGGTGGGTACACATTGCAAACCAAATGGAGTGGGAATGGTTCTGCAAACTGAGTACCTAGCCCTGAGATCCCTTTCAGGCTTCCTAAATAAGAAGTAGAGCATTCAGTGGGGAGTGCAGTCATTTTAAAAGTGGGATTTAATGCATAACTTCCAAGCAATCTTTTTTTTGAAACTGTATCTTGAATATTCAAAGGCATTCTCCTCTGCAGTGCAGCTTTTAAATGGACTCATATGCTAGACACACTTCATGTTGTCCTTATCTTTATTTAAACAAATTCCCAGACTTGGTGCTCTGAAGTATGGAACTAAATTCCTCTGAGCTGAGCCATGCCTCAAAAAGAGCTGTTGGCACATACAAATAGATTCTATTGTAGCAAGCACAACAGAAAGCATAGCCCACTAGTAAATATATTCAACCATAAAGTACAAATTTTTGGCTAAGACACTCTACACCGAACAATGTTTTATCCAGAAGAGTTGAGTTTAAATCTAGTTCTGAATCTAATTAGATCGCACTCAGCAATATGGTCACTAATTAATAAGCTATACTTTGACATGATGAGGAGACAGAGCATGACTTCTGTAGCACTTGGCAACATCTTGAAATGCCAATGAGCCAAATGGGTCATTATTTAGGTGCTTAGCTCTAGGTTTTTTTGGTTAAAAGCTTAAGGAAAAAAATAGTGAACATATACAGATCAACACTGTAAGCAGGAGATTGGAGAGCTTAAACTCAAATCTTAGCTAAAAAATCCTCTGCCATTTCAATGTGACCTCAAATTAATTTTCAAATTACATTTCATGTTTAAAGGCAATAAAAAGCAGGTTCATTTCCAAGACTTCTTTTGACCATTATACCATAAATATGAAATAGCACAACAGCAACAGATACGGGATAGCTTGAATTCTAGGTTTTGTGTTCCTAGTGACTAAAACAGACTTTGATCCACAGCCTGATATTAGTGGAAAAACACCAATTGGTTTCAGTGGATTTTAGAACCACATCATGGGAATTTTTGTCCCTCTTTTTGTTAAAACTGAATCAGAATGATGCTTGTGATTGCCCATCAGTGGTGCTGGTTGGATCATGTATTCCTGTATGTGGAGGAATACTGGATCACACAGTTGTGGAGTTCAAACCCACATCCACTTTCTAGAGAGAAGGAAAAAGAGAAGAGTAAAAGGCAAGGCAAGGCAAGGTGAGTTGACTGAATGTACAATTAAATGCTTGCTTTAAGCCAGTAGTTATATCTGCAGATCAGTGATATACTGTCACCATAATAACCATAGTGGACTATAAAATGTATTGAGTTGTTTCTCTGTATCTGGCAGTCTACAAGACAACTTGAATGTTTGAAGTAATTTGTTGGTCCTGTAGCTTCAGACACAGTGGACTAAATACATAAGAATATATTTGAAGTTTGAACCAACTTGGACTTAACAACAGGTATTTCACATATATGTATCTTTACTGCTTTTCTGGATAGAAATGTTGAGATAGATGTAGAAAGCACGCTTTAGACCACGCAGCATGTGAACTCATCAGGGACCAAGCTCATTGGGTAGTTTTGGGCATTTAAAGAAAGAAAAATGTGTAGTGAGAGTAAAGGGCTACCCAGGTGTTATTGCAAATGATATTATGAATCATTAAACCATAATGACATATGAAAATCTTAGATGGTGGTAATGAATCCAACAAAAAAATGCATTCAATTATTTTAGCCTTGCAGTGCCCTTTAGTGTTTTATCACCAAGCCCTGTTCCATCTTCTTTTTTCTCAAATTGTCAGGATGAGATAAAAAATGAATCTTCCCTTTCTGCACCCTGGAAAAAGCTGCACTTCCTTGTCTGACATATACAGTACATTTTATGGCTTATAGTTGTTGTATAAGGAGCAAATTATTACCATATTTAAGCAGATGTCAGTTGCTATTATGCTGTGAAGATTCTCCTGGTGCTGAAAGTGCTGGATGAGCTGTTCAATGCTTTCTAGGAAGAAGACAATTATGCAAGATGCACAACAATGAAAGCACCAAAAATAGTTTTATTTCAGATTCAAATGTTAATGTTCAGTTGTTTACTAAATCCCAACCAAAATAGGGGCCTTGCTGTGCTATGGGTTGTACAAATAACTGGCAAGGAAAAACCTTTGACTGAAAGAGTTCGGTAGGATGAAAAAAACTTCTTTTTTCACCTTCTAATACAGAAAGAATGAAGTAATTATATGGAGTGATCAAGCCTGCATAAGAAGTCTGTAATGAAGTCAAAGGCAGAATTTGATTCTTGGCCAGGATTTTAACCATGAGGCTCCTCTCATTCTTTGAACTGAGAAGCTGAATGGTGCAAAATTGAAGCGGTCTCTCTAAAATTGTTTTGAGATTTGGTTGGTTTTTTAAAATTTGACACAGAAATAACTTTCATACTAATTATAATCATCATCATCATAATGATTATTATAATTAATTATAATAACAAACTTGACAAAACCTAATATTTTGACATCAATAAATTAAGAGAAAACAGATTTACAAATTCAACAGCAAGGTTAAAATAAAAAAGCATATACAAAAGTCATTATTTGGACTGTTGCAGACAAACTCATTTGTCTACAGTTTGGGTTTTTAAGTGACTATGTTTGAGTAGAACGCTGAGGGGGGAAAAACAGTTTAATTTTTATTAAAAGAAACAATAAAGCCTTCAGAATTATTTGGTTCACATGTAAGTCTCAAGAACACTTAATGTGGTTAACATGCTAGAAATAGAAGATGCAGTCTTGTTTCCACAGAGGCCAGTGGGTGGTTTTCCCATTGGCTTCAAAGGCAGCAGCATTGAGCAGTGGCCAGTGCCAATGCCAGTGCTGCTACTATATTGATCTAAACTTAAATATATCCCCTATAGCCTGATTCAAATTCAGCTTAAAAATTAAATAACGCATAGGCAAATTCTTCCAACACAGCAGAGTCAATAGATTCATCACAGATGATCTTGCTTCTTCCAATATCAACTACTTGAAACTACTCTTGTACTCTCTGCTATGGCCATATTTCCCTCAGCAAAAAAAGTCAAAACGAAATAACAAAACCCAAGAGTCCACCTTTCTTTACAACGCATTCTTCCCGATGATGATGGATTTTCCTTGGGACTCTGTTGTTCTGTACTGCCCAGCATGCAGCCTGAGTCAAAAACCTTCAGCATCGGAGCTGACTGTAGATCAGTGGATTTATAGAAGTAAAACCTGCAGCCATCTATAAAAAAAATCATTTTCTGAGGTCCTAGGCATTAAAGCCATGACATTTTAGTGCTCTGAGTCAGAGGTAGCTGTCATGCCACAAACAAGGAAAACTGATGACTCCTTGGAGAAAGTCTATGATATATCTGTATGTTCCCCCTTGTAGACTAGGTAAGAGCTGCACAATGAGGCAGACCTTGCCCCATGTAGTTTATATTCTAAACTAAACTTCACACCAAGTATTATTTTACTGCTAGGGAGACAAGGCACATGTGTAGTGAGACTTCTGTACTACAACATTGCTGTTGCAGTCAGTGATGTTTGACACAAGTTGCCATATGCAACCCCAAGTTTGTTGTTCCTATGCAGTGCTGTTATAAGCTGGCAAACCCAGTCTTCTCACCTCCTGAGTAAATAGCACCCCTCCAAATAACATAGGCCTTCAGCTGTACACAAGGATTCTGTATTCTGGGAATTTTCTTACCAATTCAGAAAAATGCCGCCTAATCTGTCTCCCATTCGTGTGGACTTTTAAAG
>NW_010168683.1:22176-26051 GCF_000695765.1 Mesitornis unicolor
TAAGTGGAGTTTGGGCACCTTGGGCAGGCCAGCAGCCCTTTTATCTCTCTCTAAGCCCAAAGAGTATTTCACCTCTGTATGGACAGAGCATATGGAAAGGAGAATTTCCAGAACAGCTTTATGAGCATTTTTTTCTGTCTGACAAATGAAGTTTAGTTTGTGACTTGACTTGGGAGAGCCTAGGTGCCTCTGGATCCCCTAGGTGCCTCTGGATCCCCAGGTCACAGCACATATTGCAGCTCTGTACAGGCAACTGAGAGGGCAGAGACTCAGGAACGTGCCACCCCTCTTTCTGCTCTTCTGCACCCCTGCTTGGATCCTTTGCACCTTCATTTCTACAGAAATCAAACCTGGATAGACCCAGGAACTGGAGAGTGCTCCAGTTTTATACATGATGTTGGTGATCAAGGGAGATGGACCCCACAGTGTGACTCTTCATATTATCATAAAAATGACTTCAGTATATTCTGGTACTAAAGATGTTGTTTACCTGGACTTTAACACTGTTTCCCACAGCATTTTCCTGAAAAATCTGGTGCTCATGGCTTGGGTAGGCGTACACTTTGCTGGATAAAAAACTGACAGGAAGCCTAGGCCCAAAGAATTGTGAATGAAGTCAAAGAGCTGAATGGAGTCAAATGCTGTTGGTGTCGGTCACAGGTTGTGTTCCCCAGGGCTCATTACTGGGGCCAGTTCTGTTTAATATTTTTATCAATGATCTGGATGAGAGTAACAAGTGCTCCCTCTGTAAGTTTGCAGATAACGCCAAGCTGGGTGGGAATGTTGATCTACTTGAGGGTAGAAAGGCTCTACAGAAGGATCTGGACAGGCTGGCTCGATGGGTTGAGGCCAATTGTGTGAGGTTCAACAAGGCCAAGTGCCATGTCCTACACTTGTGTCACCACAAACCCATGCAATACTACAGGCCTGGGCAAGAGTGACTAGAAAGCTGCCTGGCAGAAAAAGACCTGGGAGTACTGGTTGACAACAGACTGAATGTGAGCCAGCAGTGTGCCCAGGTGGCCAAGAAGACCAGTGGCATCCTGGTTTTATCAGAAATAGTGTGGCCAGCAGAACTAGGGAAGTGATTGTCCCACTGTACTTGGCACTGGTGAGGCTGCATCTCGAATACTGTGTTCAGGGACATGGTATAGTGGTGGAATTGGTTTATGGTTGGACTCGATGATCTTCAAGGCCTTTTCCAAGTTAAATGAATCTCTGATTCTATGTTCTGGCATTTTTTATGGCTCTTGCCTCCTTTAAGTGATGTCTTCCACATGTGCCTGAATGTATCTTTCCTATGCACTTAAGCACCTAGGTCTTAAAGAACAGTCTTTCCAGGGAGTTTGTTAAGGTCAGTTTGACTTCCCTTTTACATTACCACGAAGTTTAACCAAAGAGATTTCCATAGTGTTTTCTTAAATTATTTCAAATGTCCTCAAAACTAGTGCTGCATTTGCTGCCAAGAAAAGCAGGCTCATCTTTGCCAAGTGCTAATACTCTATATTAAGAGAAGATCCCACTGTTTTCTCTACCTCTTTTGAAATGACTGCAGTCCCCAAATCCATTTAACCAAAAAGACCGTTGTATCAAGTACTTTATTTCTTTATTATAGAACGGTAAAGAATAATAGTAGAGAATGGTTAGAGAAGTAAAAACTGTGTTTGAAATCCCCTTTGAAGATACAGCATCAGAGTGCTTCTGTGTGTTACAGTGGGGCATGGGTCAATACCAACGTACTCTATTTTCTGCTCAGCTGAAAGAATTTGCTAACATTCTTACTTTCTGACTTACCCAATACATATCAACAGAGAGAATTAAGGGCATTGTTATATAACAACCTTGATCAAGATTACTAACTCAATAACCTACCTCAGTAACTCAGTCGTTTGTCTCATTTACAGTTACTCATTTTCGCTTATTTGTGAAGTGAACTTAGCTCTCACTTACTCATTGCATTCACTCATTTTCAGCATGATTTCACTGACTTAATTTCTACTGTATGTGTCCTGACTCTGTTGGCAGCTCAAGATGGTGGTTCAGAAAGTGCCTGTGCTTGTCTTAAGAACATTCTTTCTCCGTAAATTCAATATCACAGTCAACTTAGTCAATAGACTATTTAAAATCACCACCTTGATCAGTGTGCTGGCTTTTTTATAGACTCCTTAGTTTACCATTTGGTTTTTTTGTTGTTGGTTTTTTTTTTTTTGCAGGAGATGTGCAATAGCTGCCTTTTCTCTACTCTTTGTCAATTCTTAGTGTCAGTGAAGGTAGGCTATATGTCAGCCAAAGAGATACCGTCAAGGTACCCTAAACAGCCCTCAAAGAAATGTTTTGATTTTTGTAAATGGATTTAGTAAACTCCATTCCATCTCATTAGATTTATGCCTACATTAACTGAAAATACAATCTATTTTAAAATCTAGACATAATCATGTTTCCAAAATCTGTATCTGCATAGTAAATATGTAGGAGAACTAAATGTTTTAGGTTTCAGAGATATTTAATAAATCTCAGTCTACAGCCAGACAATGTAACCTCACCAGATTTCAAGTGAACATAAGGGAAGTTATACTATGTACAAAATCTCAAAGATGTTGCTAGAGGAGAGTGAGTTTCTCTCAGTGAATCTGTAACACACTCCCTGACAAAGTCCAAGATGCCTACTGAGACTTTTGACTCATATATTCAGCTCTCAGCCAGATCTTTGCCTCAAGCCAGCTTTTTTTCTTGAGGAGATTGGCAAGATTTAATAAGCTGTGCACAACCCTTTGCCTTGCCTTCCATCAGTCCTTTCATGCGGTGCACTCACCAAGCGCGGGCTGCCTCCAGTGGCTGCCAGTCTCCCCGGGAGGTTGGTATTATTGGCAGAAAACTCTTCAATGGGACAGGAAGTTTTATGCTAGTCAAAGGGAGGTTCACAGCATGGTTTACTCTTATTTCTGCAGCCACAGTGCATCACCCTACCATTTTTTCAACACTAATTCTTTTTAGTTGATTGCTAAGCAGGGGAGATACATTTGCAGACGACATTAGCTTGAGGATGGCTATTTTTCTTGGGAATTCAGAACGTGTTGATGACACAGTCCTCCGCTGATTTTCTTAGACAAGACATAAGGCATATTGCACTGATTTCTGAACAAGATAGAATTAAGCAGCTTACCTGCCTAATACATCACCAATAACTTTAGAATATAATCCCCTCTGTGTTAATTTACACAAATATTATATAGTCAACCAAGGATGAAATATCAAATTCTCATGAAGGATCATGATGCTGCTGTTTAAATGATGTGTACACTTCTATAGGATCATATATTATCAAACATTAAGGGTGAGTCGGCTCTTCATTGACGAAGTCACAGGAACAGGTTTTGGATAAGGTCTGTTGTCTCCTTACTTTGTTTACTAATTAGACCTTGATTACTATGCACTAATTTTTGCTCATTGATGTCACACTTCTTATATTTATATTCAGCACAGTGCTTGGGCTATATCAATTCCCTTTTTTTCTTTAACTAACTTAATCTCTCCATCTCCAACATTGGATTACTAACAAAACAATTTAAACAACTTTAACAACTTTTCTGTTAGGTTGGATAGCTTCAAACATAAGTCTTGAAGATTATGTGAATGCATAATTACAAAACACTAAATTTTTTCAAGCAGCCTTTTGACATTGCTGAATGAGAAATGAGATTTTATTGTTCTGACTGGGATGGATAAGGTCACTCAGCCATTACTTGTTGCCACAGTGATCTAAGACCTCTCTTAAGATGGAAAAGAAACTTGCTCGAAAGCATTGTAAAGTTGTTAGGACTATTACCCTATTTTATTGATGTACAGAAGAGATAATCTCCCTGTTACCTCTTTCC
>NW_010168683.1:26082-82765 GCF_000695765.1 Mesitornis unicolor
AGGTTAGATCTCAAGTGAGACCCATTCTTCTAAAAACATTCCCATGTCTATCCATTTGTTCCCAAAGGTATTCAAAGATACATTTCCCCTACATTGACCAGTTTTAAGAGCCAGCTTGACAGGGTGCTGAATCATCTCATTTAAACTATATTTTTACCTTGAGAGGTTGGACTGGATGATCCTTGTGGTCCCTTCCAATCTGGTATTCTATGATACTATGATTTGATATTGGCTTTTTTCCTTCAATTAGGTAGTAAGGACTGGGATCTTTGAAAGCTGACTATTTATTCATACGTATAATAACCATAGAATATCACATTTCCTAGATTTATCATTTCTGATAAACCTAGTTTTGTAATTTTTTTTTTTAATTGTACCATTTAGGCCTTGGCACAAGGCCAAGGCAGGTATATTATAGGATTGAATGTACTGAGACTTATTGCAATCTAGACATATTTCAATGATAGAAATAACATGCCAAGAGGAAATGGGATAATGAACATCTTGCCCAGCCCAAGTTGCCCAGCCTGGACCTTGTTTTGGGTGCCCAGACCTTCCACTTGTCACGAGTCCCACTAGGCATCATCACCTAGAAACAGCTTTTGCAGCTAGACCCATATTTCATCTTCAGCAGCAGTTCCTTGGCACAGTCATTTATAGCATCATAATTCTCCACTTCTCATG
This sequence comes from Mesitornis unicolor, assembly GCF_000695765.1. NCBI lineage: Eukaryota > Metazoa > Chordata > Aves > Mesitornithiformes > Mesitornithidae > Mesitornis > Mesitornis unicolor. Next base: position 26,767 of record NW_010168683.1, read on the forward strand.
AGAGTCACCTCTGACATTCAAATGCACTCTTTACAGAAAGTGCAGCTGCCTGCTTGCTTTCTTCTTCTTCTTTTTTGTTTTAATTTTAAATTGGCCACAATAATGGGCAGGATATAGAGATTGCTTTTCAGACTTTTGCTGCTCACCTGGTTCTGAGTGAAACCGGAGGTGTTTATTTAGCAAGTGTTGGAGGTTTAACGTGGTTGGGGTCCAGGCTTCTTTGTAAACTACACAAAAAAATTTGAGATCAGCTGAGGTATTTTTGTGAATAAGCCTTTGCATTGACCGAAGGCCAGAAAGGCCCAGCGAAGGCCACCCTCCATTGGAATTTGATCCCCTCATTGTTCTGTCCGAGCCATAATTTTTCAACCTTCAGGGCACATTATAAATCTCCATTGGCCATTCAGGCGTTAGCTCTGGAGCACTCACTGTGGAAAGAGTAGTAGACTCTATGTGGTTTTGATGAAGTTAATCAATCTTCTTTAGTTTTTCATACATGTGCATAAAGAACGTCACATGCAAGCATTTATACCCTGGCAATACTTTACAAATAAATTCTGAGCATGTAGAAGGTGAAAATGGGTTTGATTTTATCCCCATTTGCACAATTCAGTTCCACATGTGCTGTGCAAAGGAGCTTTCTGACATTTTTCTGCTCCTTTTGCTTGCAATGCCTTAAAAAAACCCAGGTTATTTGTGCACCTGTTCATACTTGGGTGACAGATCAAGGGGCATCTTGCAGCTCCTCTTACAGTGAGTAGAGGGGGCAGATTTCAGCCTCCTAAAGATGGAGCTGCCAGTGCAGTATGTCAGTAAATAATATTGATTGCTTTATGGCATAGGGGTCAGGGTGAGAATGGATGTTATGCTATAGTAGCGGGTCAACAGTTTGAAGTGAGGTGGTGTCAGAACATCCTGTAAGCAAAACTGAAGAAGTTAAATAAAACTGGACACTGGGATTTTTTCGTCTAATCATATCTACAACATCCAATTCACTAGATATTTGACCAGGTCAGAATGTAGATTTGTATTTCTAACAGGCTTAAGTCTGGATGACAAGTTTTCGGTCTGCAATTTTGAGTTCATGTCTCAGCACTCCCGCTCCTTGTACTTCTTTCTTCCTCTGTCTCCCTGTCTGTCATAAGCACACATACACATGCGTGCATGCAGAGCTAGAAGCTCTGTGAATTTAAGTATTTCTTTTTTCCAGATTGCTCTGTATGTTGTTATTAAACTAGAAAAGCATCTATGTTATGATTTGTGCTGTTTTGCTCCATTTTTGTATTTGTATAAAGGGACTAATGGAAACTACACCGAATGCTGAAAGGAAGAATGCACCCTGTTTATTATAGCAAGTAGTTAAAGGCACCTGTGGGCTTACAACAGCTGGAGTGAGTATAAAACACTACTAAAATTAGTGCTTTATATAATTCATTAAAGCTACTTCTGTGACATCTGACAGATTTACCTCATTATGGGCCAGCTCTGCCATGTTTCTTGTTGCTGACTTTAGTCCATAGTGTCCCACTGAAGACCACAAAGACAATTCTTAGATGAAGTTATTGTTGAAGCAGGCAAAAAACAGTCTGTCCCTGTACTGACAAACTAAAATTTTTAGGGACACAATATGCTGAGGCTGTTCATGCTTTTTGTATGTTCAGGGAATAATTTAAATTTAATAAATGGATAAATTTAAATTTAATAAATCAATAGCTACTGCAGTGAGTTTGCAGGTAGTGTATCACTTCAGCAAACACATTTTGTAACTGTAGGAGTTCATAGAAGGCATTATCAGGGAAACCAACCAGTAAGGAGTTTGAATAGTCTAATCTTGAGGTAACAAAAGCATGAATATCCATTTCAGGCTCTGGATCAGATACAACTGACTGCAGAATGGTGATATTCTTTAAGCACACCCAACAGGATTTGGATTGAACCCAGGAAATAAACCAAAACCCTAGGCAAATTACCATTAACATACAGACAACACCAGAGGCAACAGCAAGGGAATAAAAAGACTGAAATAAATATTTTGGTGAAAGGATAATTTATTTTCATTTTACCAACCTTTGCACACAAGAAGATTTTTCAGTTTCCAGGAATGTGCATTTGACAGGCATAGTTATGTTAGTATCAAAACTGCAATCCACGTTTTTCTTTCTCATTGATTCTAATTTCCTTTTGTTAGTTGATCAATTAGATGTTTCTCCATTACTGACTTCAGGTTTTCTTCTTTTTTCTTTTTTCTTTTCTTTTTTCTTTTTCTTTTTCCTCCCTCTTAAAAGCCCTCTTGATATTAGGAGACAGCAGAGAGACAGGTTCTCCCTCTCCTCCCACGTAAGTTTGAAGGCAACCAGAAAAGTAAAGAGACAAAATTTATTTTGGCTATTACTAAGATAGAAAAGATAAGTAACTTCATTAAAAATTTTTGTCTAGAGAGAAATACAGACGGTTAAATGTAGACTTCCCTGTTAGTATAACAGTTCTCTCAATGGACACTTGATGCAGTGCCCTTTGAAGTCAATCACACCATATGATCTTAACTAAAAGCAAATACAAACAAAGCAGATCATCCCAAAATTTGAAGGACCAACTCTTCCATATATCCCCAGAAAATTTCCACTGGCACAGAGTGCCATGAGGGTACCTAGAGTTGAGATTCACCCAACAATGATCAGAAATCACACTATGCTGAGACCAAGGTTGGCAAAAACAGGAGAATGAAGTTTCACAGAGCAAATGGCCAAAGTAGCTACAATATAAAGTCATAAAAATGAAGACAGGATCATAAACAGAGGGAAAAAATCAGTTTAAGAAGTATGAGGCATACTCAGATACCAAAGTTAGAAGCAAAGTGTCTAATCACTGTTAAGACTATTTCTGTACTCTAATGAAATCTAAGACTGTGACCAGATGGATTTTTAATGTTCACTAATTATTAGCTGCAACTTTTAGAGAAAACTGACTAAAAGATGATAGACTAGAAGACTAGTGATTGCATGTCTGTAGAAAGGAATTATAGGTTTTAATAATGGGCAGAATTGCTTCCAGGCAGTTTTGATTAAACCAAACCCAGGGGCACTCAGCTCTTTTATTGGCCAGGTGACTGTACATTTCCCGTACAAACACAACTTTCTTGTGAAGCTAAGGCAGCAGAACATCCTTCTCCCATTTTGCAAAAACTGAAAAGATGAAATCTGAGGTCCATGGTAGTCAGTGGCAAAATTTCTGCTGTCTTAAAAAGGATCAAACTGTCTTTGGCTCTACTGCTGAGCAACTCTTAGGGAGATGGAAACGTGTCATGCTGCTGAGATCTTATTCTTCCCTCTTCCCACACTATTTGTGCCCTGTCCTCTGAATTCAGTGTAACAGCTCTTCAAGATGTGAACAACCTTCCTTTAAGCCTCTGTCCAGTTCCTGGCACAAGTGAAACTCACATAGTCATGTAATCCTTTAATTGCCACTGTGAAACAAATCATTCATAAGATAAACCCGCTTTCAGTTTAAGCAGTCCAGCAAGCTGTAACACTCTCTTTCCTGAAGAAAGGCAGCTCAGAAATGCATTAAAAGGTTCTCATGTGTCAGGCTCCAGCTTTGTTACACATCCACACAGAAGAACCTAATTAAGGGCTTTATACAAGAGATTAATAATTCCTTGTTAAGTTAGGGCAAATGCAGTATCAGTTATCATTGGGGAAACCCACATGAAGATATCTCCAGTTGTTACCTACCATCAAAGATGCCAACATCAAAGATTTTGTTACAAAAACACCTATTTTGTATTTTCACTTTAATACACACTAGGGGTTTTGCTAAATGCTGACTGTCAGAACAAAGGGTCAAAGCTTAGCACACATGCATAAATATGCTACTCTAATACCTTTTATTTATTTTGGTATGTAGCTACCTTCTTCCATCTGTCTCACATCTGCTGCTTAAAAAAACCTAATAAATAAGTGTCAAATCAAAACAAGGAATCCCCTTTCTTCACACTACTGCCAGTATACCCTAATCTAACTTTTAGTGAGGAAATAGGAAGACTATGTTATTGATTTTCTGTTCGAAATCTTTGAGCAGAGGAAATAGGCTGATTTCATTAGCATGTGCTTACTGACACCAGAGTTAAGTTCTGGAAACTGTCACCCACATCATCCCTTAAGTCCATTTACTAAGTGAATTTTAGCTTTGGATGTTTCTGAAAAAATCGATATTAAGTCCCTTCCATTTTTTCCATGGTAAGCAATAGGCGCAGGAGGAAACAAACTCCTTATCCTGTTAAGAGTCTAAGCCCCCCAGAAGTAAAACAAGGTCTTGAAACCCACTGTCTAACAAGAAGTCCCATTGCTTGCAAATCCAGCAAGCACTTCATGCTAAAACAGATTAACTAAATCTCCATGGTGAACTATGCTATGTAACTTTCTGTGACACACCAACAAAAGACATTTCTGTGAATAAACACTGATTTGACAGGAGTTTCAACAAATTCACTCCAACATCTATCTTTGGCAGTCAAAACAAAAGGAAGCATTTAGAGAAAAATTGAAGAAAAAACCCCCACAATTGTACAGAGCTTCAACCAGAAGCAAGTCCTTTGCCATACCTGACCTGGTGCAATGGGGCTTTTGTAGTTTGTAGAAGTGAAGCCTAGCACAAAGGGTGGAGCTCAGAGGGACAGTCCTCTGAACATCAAGATCAGTGAGTGCCCATCTGCAAGCCTATCTTTGATTTGGACAGCCATCCCTTACATTTTGCTGGGCAGTTCTTCCAAAACACTCTGCTCCTTCGGAGTTACAGTACAAATGGGATTTTTGAATGGAATTGTTCCTTGGCCTTGCTTTGGTGATTCAGAGGAAACAGACATACAGTAGCAGACTTTCTTCTTAGCAGATACTTGAATATCTCTTAAGTATGCTTATATGTACCTGTGCTTTCAGGCTGTGCCCACAGAATACCCTCTCCCACCTGGTCTGAGTGTTGGCCTGAATTCTGGATATTCCCATGGTGTAAGCTCAGGTGGTTCCACATGACATGGCATTCTGCAATTTAACATTACCCTAATTTCCTATCCTTAACTACTGCAGAGCGCTGTCAAGCAGCAGGTCTGGGCCAAGGGCAAGCTGAGCCCTTGAAAAATGGCCCACAAGAAAAAATGTACTCCTGGGGCCCATCCTTCCCAAGCCCCATCTGTGCCACTGACCTGAAATTCCAAATTATGAATGTGAAGTTTATGAAAAAGAAAACATATTTTGTTGTTTATAAAAATAACTGATTAAAGGATTTCCTTCTCTTTATTAGAAAATAGATAAGCATTTGAAGTTAACAGATACAAACAAGCACCCTCAAACAGATTCACTTTGGCTAATCAGCAGTACACAGAAAATAAATACATGCAAATCTAAGTCTTCACATGAACACATCTCTTCAGTGACATACTCATGAGGTCATTTGTTTCAGATTAATAAATCAGACAGTTCTAGCAGCAGCACACTTGCCAGCATTAACCTTTTTAGTCAACAGTTCATTTGCTTCATGGAGAAAAGCTGTCCTCCACATAATTGCCATTTTCTGATTAAGAATATACTGAAGATGTTGAATACAGGGTACAGAAGGGTTTCAAGAAGGGCTGGTGTTAATTCTACCCAGTGGAGCATGCTGGGAGTCTTCCCTTATACCCTGAAATACTGTGCTTTTCTCTAGTAAGTCTGTGCCAACAAAGCACAGGCAATGTAATTTCTAGCATGTGAACTCTCAGAAAATGGATTATAAAGGACCAGCAAGGGAACCTCAGAATGTAGGCATGTGCTCCTTTGCATTGGGAAGTCATGAAGACAAAATTAATAGATATTCATTGATATATGAGAGAAATTTAAGTTTCTTATTTGTGTAATGACAGTCCAGTAGACTGAATTGTAGATCCTTGAAATCTTAAAGATTTAATGGGTGGGAACATTCAAAATAGTAAGAGAAGAGAAAGTAGTAAGTCAGAAGTCCAACTTTTCACACTGAAGTCAGTGATAAGGCTGCTACTGCTTTCAATACAGCAGCTTCAGACTTTTGATGACACTCAGAAAGCATAAAAACCTAATGTAAGTTGTTGCTTTTCAGCCAAGGCAATCATGACAAAGAGTTTAATTATTACAGGCAAGATCTTGTCCTATGGTAAAAATTTTCACAGCCTCTTCTTACACTTGTCAGCTTCAGTGCATGTGCTGATTGCATCCTGAGCACATCCTGGGCTGAAAGGTGTTTTGCTCAGTCCCAGGGTGTCCCCCTGGACTCAGGTGGCCCAGAAGGGAAGCTGTGTTGAGCAGGACCCCAGGGCACAGAAGCCCAGCAATTTAAATGGCAACCTACCCCTGCTTCTTTTGGCTGGTAGAGAAAACCTGTTTGCCAGTCAAAGCCTGCTTTTTTAACCAGTTCCAATGTGTGGGAGCCAATCATCAATGCATGGGGTCTATCGTGGCCTTGTTTAATTGCGAGGTCTTTAAATTTAAGCACTGAGAGGTTTATCATGAGTTGAACACTTCATTTTCAGAGTTGCTACAGAAAGAGCTGTAAAAGCAGCTCTTGGAGAGAGAGTTTGTAACTGGACTACATAGTTTTGAGCTCAAATTTTAATTCAATATGCAAACAAACCTGATTAAAGAGGATATCCATGGAGGAAAAAGCATAGCTTTTAATTTTCATTGCCTTGACTTTCACAGCTCAAACACTTTCCATAGTGTGTCATGAAAAATTATAACTGTTCATAGCCTTCAAAGCAAAACATACACTTTCATTTAGCCCTGATCCAAACTACCTGGTCTATATCACCAGGTAAATGATAGGTACATTCAGTCACTCATTCCTTTGTGGCTTTTGAGAAGATGAGAAAGTATCTCTTTTAAAATCTCTTTCAAAACCTGTCACCTTATACTTGTCTTACCCTTGTTTCACTGTTCAGTTACTATGAAATTCAAAAAGAAAATTCAGAAAGTTCCTGTGATACGGTGGATTTATAACTGGAGAACTCCTTTGACAGGATTAGCAAAAATGGGAGAAATCTGATGGATTATTAGATATGTGTATGCAAATGTTAAAAATTAGAAGATTGCAATATAAACCTTGTGACCAGACACTTTATTAAAACTACATTTAAAAAAAAAAGATATACATAATGTTGTCTGTAAGTGTTCAAATCTGATTTAGAGGTGAACCAGGGTCATGGCAATTCTTGTTAAAAGGGATTCAGGTATTCTTAACAATCTTACTACTGTAATATCTGGAGGCTGAAATAATAGTTTAGTCTTCCATTGCTCTAAACACTCCAATAAAAAAACAAGCAAGTGAAAACCAGTCTGTTCTCCAGAGAGAGTGTGTATGTGTGTGTTTTAGAACTGTAAACATAGATGGAACAGATGATAGGATAAAATGGAGAAAGGGAAAATGAAAAGGGAAAAGTAAGGGTTACATACATAAAAATGAACATATGGGTAAAATTGATTGCATCAATAGTTTCAGCTCACCTCACACTGAATTCTTTAATCTTTCATTTCCTGGTTTATGAAGGAAAAGGAAATAATGAGAATGCAATGAATAATGCATATTCATATGCCAGTCTGAGGGTACAGACTAGCACTTTTGCTAATTTGTAATTTAACAACATTCTGCGGAACGAACAATGAAATTCTCTTAGTCAGGAGTCTGCCTCTGAGTCTGCATCTGAGAAATGCAAGCTTGGAAGACAGCTTTCTCTTCAAGTTTTAGGAAAGTCCTTCTGTTCCCAGACATTAGATGCTCTAGCACTCGGCAATTAAGAACACTGCTGAGCTTTCACAGTAGTCACCTCCTGATTATTTCTTGGCTTTGTTGGCAGATTTGTTCAAGCAGAAGAGTTCTGAATGGGAGGCTACAATGAACTGTCTGTTTAAGAGAGATTATAATGAACAAGTGGGAAATGTGTAGGTAAACAGCACCATTAATAAGAGGCAAGCCTGTTATGCAAATAGGCATTCATTAGAAAGTTTCCATTTCTTTCAAAATTTATTGAAGTGACAAAACCATTTTTTATATTTTGTTTTCTACTTTCTGTCTCAATGAAATAACTGGACTATAAGTGATTTATCTTCCTTTTAATTTTCTTTAATTCTCTCTTTCTCCTGTCTGGGACAAAGTAAGAAAAATTTAGTATGAAAGAATTGCATCACAATTTAAAATAAAAACATGAAACATTTTTTCAAATTCTAATGCTGAAGATTTTCATTACAAAAAAACCCAAACCCACACAACCCACCACATTCTTCCAGTGAAACATTTTCAAACACAGTTTTTCAACAAATTCTTCATATTGGCAAAATCAGTGAGTTCTAATCAAGGTCCACAATCCAGAATATCACCAGTCATCACCAGTCTCTCCTGATTAAACAGTGGTGTTGGGAAGACTTATGCAAGTGACAACAGTCTACATAAACACATATAGTCAAAGAAGAATCGGGCATGGAGTTGTGGAGGGACAGGACCTTAGGATGTTTGTAATCCACCCCAGAGCTGGCTTCTAATATAAAATTCTGTGCTTACTTCTTGAGGCCTCTAACACAGAAAAATGTGTGGAGATCATAAAAGCAACCAGCTGGAGAGCACAGCCCAAAGTGCCTTGTGTCTCCCTTTGATCCCATACCCAATATAGATTAGCTAGACTCAAGGTCTGACACCTTGCCTGTAGTACAGTAGAAAAATGATTTTCAGAAAAGAACATCCAGGATAAAGTCTTCATCTAATGGAAGTCATCACAGCTCCACTGATTTATATTGCTTTATGCCCACAAAGGATCTGGCTCTTAAGTTTTATGAGAGGTAGTGTAAGAATGTAATACCAATGATTTGTATTGACAGACTTTTCAATGACAATACTCAAAGCAAGATCACATGTGTTTACCACAAAATAGTTGTTTTCAATGTCTTGGTGCTAACAGAGGAAGCTATATTACTGCAAATGCAAAGCCTGTCTTAAAACATCACACAATTGATGGGGGAACACCATTCCTGAGCTACTGCACCCCAATCTGATACAATTTTCTCAATCCAGTGAAGATTGTTCTCTGGATGCCAAAATTCACATTTCTAGACAGATGTCCTCTCTTCTTATTAGTGAAAATACTACCTATGATTTGTAAGCTGCTGTCAGTTTTCAAAAAAATCCATACTGTAATACATGTGCAGGGTTTCACAGTGGCAGTGGCATTATCCTGATGATCTCGGGGTCCAAGAAGGAGCTTGTACCTCTTGTGAATATGCATTTATAGCTTACAAGAGCCTTGCCAAGCTTTCCTGCCTCTTGAAAGGATCCTAAGATTCCTTCCATTTTTCCACTGGCATTAGCTATATATTGCATAGCTTCCTACAATCTCCACCATGTCACGTACATTTCCAGGTCCAAGACATGCCCTGAAAGGAAAAATGATGCTTTTCCTTCCTGCAAAATTCCCTTTTCATTCCTTTTACTGAAGGCTTCTGACTGAGCTGGCTGAAAAGACATCAAAGCAGCCCTTCAAACACAGGGACTAAGGCAGCTGGTCACCACCCTGCCAGAATGAGCAACATCCCCTGGCTCTTGGGTTTCAGGCCTTTGTTCCCTCCATGCCAAAAATGCCTCCCTGGAAGGAAGAGGGTGCTGAGGGTTAATGTCTGAGGAATGCAGGACCAGGATTAATGCTTGTGCAATTAGTTACTCAGGGGAGCTGCATGTGCCCACCAATTTTCCTGAGGCTTGACACAGCTGGTACTTAGGCATATGGGGAATTTTATTTACCTAAAAGGTCTCCTTTTACACAAGTGGAACTCCAAACTTCAATAAAGTTGGTCACATGTATAAGAACTTGAAGCTTCTAACTGTAAAGCAATAAAATCAACTGCATTTACAAATCCTCACTTTGAAATATAACCCTGAAATGTAACAGAAATAAAGTGAGTAGAGAACAACCTCAGTTTGAGCTCGAGAGGAGTCAAAACCCTTAATCCCTCACTGCCGACCTAATTGCCATGCAATGGTAGGTCCCTCATGATGTGCGTAATCTGCTACAAATGATGATCTTGCAACATGTACAAAGAGCATTTCTGGAATGTTAACACACATAGAACTTATAATATCCATTTTATGCCTCCTTCATGCAAAAGTAAACTGTATTTAAAGGCATTATATATGCTTGCTATGTAATTACGTTAATCAGAAAGAGCTGCTTCTCTGCGTTCCCCTGCTGTTGCCATGGCAGCATCCCCATGTTTGCAAAGTGCAGGGCACCCATTCTTAATTATACTTACAAAGCAGCTGCATTTCAAAGGAATACAATAAATACAAAGTTAAAGTGAGGATGCTGCACAGAAGTGATAGGAACAGACACATTTTTATCACGTCTCCATCTCGTGCACACTTCGCACCCGTTATTAGAGCCTTCTGCCTAATTCCCAGCTTCCTATTGTGCACTTATGGAAAACTCCAGGTTTTTTATCTGCCAGAAAATGCAGTCTCTATTGCAGGCCCCGGAGCTACCTCTGCTTCTAACCCAAGAGCTTCATGTTAGAAAACCAAAGCAGTTTAGAGGGATCTTTTCGTTTGCACTTATAAAAATATGGCAACTGGAAATGTCTTATTCACCACTAACCAATGTAAATGCCATTGCCACGCTCCATTCCCACTGTTGCCCAAGCCACCTGCCCAGCAGATGCCCAGTGAGCTGCCTCCTGTCACCCATCTCAGTGCTACTGTGTCAGTTTTGGTGACAGAGTGAAGGCCTGACTGCGATCAGTCTGAGATGCCAACACAATGTTGATCAAGCAGAACATATTTCCTATAGCGTGCATCGACTACCAGCTCGGTGTGGCACACGCCACCAACACCGTCCTTGCTTCGCTGTGGATCAAAAACTTGAAAATTGCAGTCGACATGGAAATTTTTATCCCTATAAAGAAATAAGGGATTCCCTCATTCTGAAATTAATGTTCTCCCTGAAGCTGAACAGAGCTTATACAGATGCTGGATTGCAGATATGAATTATGTATTTTCTGGGGGTGGAATGTCATGCAGTTTTAGTGTGATTCAAGCCACAAAGATCCATCGGGGGAGAAGTAATTAGAATATTTCAGAGCTCCAGATTTACATTTCTTAAGCTTGTGAGCGAAATGAAATTGGCTGCCTCCAATTTACATGTCTGCAATCACACCATGAAAAACTTGTCAGATCGCAGCTTTTGGATCTGAAACCTCTGGGGGAAAACCAGGTGTTCTGGCAAATGATGGTGCTGCTTTGGTGTCACTTGCGCACAGCTAATTCAGAAATAAATCTGTGCTGAGGTGTAGAGGGCACTGTGTTACTGCACGTATATGAATGCAGGGGTGGGAAAAGCCATTGGATCTGACTTACGAGGCAGAAGCCCTATTTTCCAGCTTATTTATTTCTATTCTTAGTTTCTTTTCTCGTGTGTATTTATTTCCCACCTTGTTCATGGAAAATTGTGGTGTTTTCACCTGGGTGTAAGCACTCAGCCATAGAAAAGGGAAGCAATTCTGCCTTTTTAATGAACCATGCTCTGACTTAATTATCTGGGTAAGCACCATGGCTGGGACATGAGTGGCATGTAAGGACATGTGGGCAGTGATTTTTTCTTTTATCTTTAAAGGGAAAATCATTCTACAATTTAGCCTATGAGCTATAGCCAGATACTGTGCTATGGCTCCCTTAAAATTGCAGTGACTTCTAGATACACTTTCAGTCTCATCAAGCTGTAGCCTGCCAAGATGGGTTGCAGAAGCCTTTGGATCGCCCTGGCTGGAGTGGTGGAGTGGACAGGAGGCCACAGGATTGTTGCAAGGCAGGAGTTGTTTTTTTCTTGCACCACATGCTGATTCTCAGCACTGGGCTCTGCAGATGTGTTTGCTTTGCTTACTTTGCCAGCAAGACAAAAATAATGCTGAAGTAGTTTGGACTAATAACATGAGGGATTTTATTTTGCTTTACCTTGTGCAGGCTCACATTTCCAGAGTTTTTGGTCTGTGATAATGTCTTCCCACATGTCATGGTTTAGGGCTGGGCCGGCCACTAAATCCTGGACAGACGCTCTCTATTAAACCCTCTCCCCTCCCCAGAAGGAAAGAAAAAAGAGAATAAGGGAGAGAGACTTTACGGGTTGGAAAAGAAAACTAACAGGTTTAATTAAACAATAATACTAATACTACAGGATAATAATGTAAATAGGAAAATATTGAAATATATATATTAATATGAACAAATATAAATACAAAACCAATATAATATCCTCCCCCTACCCTCCCCCCAATGACGAATACGTCACCAGAGGCTCTGCAGAGCAGGCACTGGAAAAGTCCCAGACCAAACTCAGCAGCAGGTGGGAGCAGGATGCAGGAACACACAGATCAGGACCAGAGGCAGACGAACTAGCAGGGTTCTGCTCAGACTTTGGCCATTGCAGGATCAAGACAGATGGAAGGGTCCAAGATGGAAGGGCTCCAAGATGGAAGAAGGGTCGAGACCCTCGTGATCCCTTGGCTTTATACCGAGTATGACATATGTGGGATGGAATACCTCATTGGTCAGTTTTGGGTCCGCTTCCCCCCTCCCTGTAGGTGCAGACACAGCACCCATGGTGAGACACTTGGCCTTGAGCTTATCTTCTAGCAGCACATACTGAAAAAACATGCTGCCAGTTTCAGCAAGTTCAGCCACTTAAAAGAGACTGAGCTGAAATGTAAAATCACTAAATAGAAAATTAGTTCTATTTAGCTCCAACCAGGACACCACAGATTTGAGGAATGTACTACTGGAAGCAGAAAATACATGATTGAGATTGATTTATCTCTAGAAATACTTGAGAGTGCACACACACATATGTGTATATTTATAGATGTATATGTGTAGATGTACATGTATATGTGGTGCCTGCCCTGCGACCACCCTTATGCAGAGCACAGATGTTACATAAAGCTTCCAGCCGGGAATGGAGAAGCAGGGATATGACTAAGCAGCAGAGCGTGACTTGTGAATAACAAATCGCGCATATTCCCAAAGATATTTCTCTAGCTGATCTCCAAGGAAAGAAATCTGCAAAATGATTACATTTGAGAAATCTCCCGTCTCCTAGACCGTGGGGAAGGACATCAAGCTAACAGAAAAGTAGACAGAATTTATTCCATGTATTTACATAGGTCCTTGTAGATTCCTCGCTTGCCTCTGAAAATGACATCATGTATTGATTCAGATGATTAATCTGTGGGTCAAGAGTTTTCACCCACTATGCAGCAGCAAGTGCAGTGTGACTGAACTCCAGTTTGCAGCTGAAGGCAGAAAGCAAATCCCTTGCAGGCTCCGGAGGGCATTTTCAGACAGATTAAGACACAGCAGGGTGAGATCTAGGAAATTCACTCTCCTCCTTCTACTTGACCAGAAACCTGCATACAGACACCTACAGCTGTGTCACCTTGTAGTGTTAAAAACCCTCACGCCTTGCATCTTTGGGTTGTCAGTACCTCCTATATGAACTAGCATCTGAAGAGGCCTCTGAAGATATCAATTTGCACAGCAAGGGCCCTGTAAAGTGGCAGCATCAGCAGGGCAGGCACTTCTAAAATCTTCCAGCCAGATTCTTGTCTGCAAGAAATCAGCAGAGCTCCAGTGCCACCAATAAAGCTGTGCCAACTGACTCCTGCTGGGGCTCTCAGTCTCAGATGTCTCAGAGAAAAATATCTAATTGATGATAAAATAAGAGAGGAGGAGGGAAAGCTTTTAAATGTCTAAAAGATGATTTGGAGACAGAAAAGGAAGGGCCAGGGGCAAAGAAACAAGGGAGCGTTTGAAATGATTCAATAAGCAAATAGGGAAAAAGATGAAAGAAATATCACAGATAATGAGAGGAGGGTGATTAGTTTCTATCCTCTCTCTGAATTCACATTTTGTCAAAGCAATCATGGCTTTCCCACGGAGACAATATGACCGCCAGATCCAAGGAGCTGTGCTTTAGATAACACATCTGCTTGCAATAGCATCCTCTCAGCCCTGGGATCCTTGCTTGGCTTCTGGCTGATGGGGTGATTATACAACGCTGTTATCTGCTGAATTTCTAAAATGCTCCCTTTGGAGCGGGTGTGCCTAGACAAGCACCGCAGGACAAAAGGGAGTGCTGAGTTCTAGCTCTCCTTTGCTGGTCAAACAAAGCTGAGTCAGTGCAAAGCGCTCTGCAGTTTATTGCAGGCCTTGCTCAGCACCCAGGAAGGGTGCCATGAAAGGTTGGCACTGGAGCACAGTGATTCTTTGGACTGAGTTCCTAAAGTCATGTTCTTCTCAAAGGTACAACGAAGCCCAGTCTTTCTGCTGACCTTTTCAGGTGCTCACCAGTAGTGCTGCTCTTTATTTCCACTCAGATCAGCCCCCTCATTAGTACTGGCTTGCTCTGCCATTCCTCTTGCCTGTTCCCCAGGATGACACCATGTGATCTCATTTAGACTTCCTAATGAGGTCTCCTTCTTTATCTTTTCCATTCCCTTCTTCCCTCTTCTTTTGATCCCAAGGTTAGCTTCATCCACAGCTCCTTTGATTCAGCTCTGCCCATTTCATAGTTTGCCATGATCTTATTTCCCACCGTGCAGGGAAGCAATCCTCGATGTGGATGGGCTCTTGATTCCTGGGGGCAGGAGTTTGGATCCCCAAGTGACAGAAAGCTCAGCATAGTTCAAGGCCCCATCCAGTCCAATATGATGCTGATCTGGACAGTGAGAGCAGGGTAACTGATGATGATGATGATTTTGTGGCTGATTGCAATCTGAGCTGACAAGATTTTGACCAAACAATTGTCTGTAACATGCTAATAATTTTTGTGATGTGGATACAACTTTGATCTTCATGTTAAGCCTGAATGTAAAAAAAAGCTGATAAGCTACCTGAAGGAAATTCAATGAACACCTGTAGTTTGCCCAGGAACGGTTCAAAGGTGTACCAAGGCTGAAGCATTTGAGGTCCACCATCGAGGTGGAACGGATGCATGCTTGGGCAGACTACTGAAATCTTTAGTTCCAAAAGTGCGACTACCTAATTTGGAAGGACTTCAAATATCTGGAAGATGAGCTCTGTGTGTATTTAGCATCCAATTATCCAAAGAACTAAAATGAGTGCACATCATAAATCTTTCCTCAATGATATTTGTGTCAGAACTGATGATAAGGCAGCAGCATACAGATGACAATTTGGACAACTCTCCTTTTTTATGCTTCATTTCATACCTTAGACCAACTCTCTGAGCTTCCCTGCAGCTGTCAGCTCTGGTGAGATTTATTTGCTGGCAATAAAGATTCCAGACATTCCTGGGATCTCAACAAAGCATTTACACCTATGTTCCCCTCTCCCCATTAACCCTCATCTGCGCCCTTGTCCTCTCTTCCCAGCTCCATTTCTCTGCAAATTCTCCCTTCCTTAGACAGGGTAGTGTCTCTTCTGAGCCAAACATTTCTGAATGTGGCCACTCTGCGAGTCAGCAGGCAAGGAAATGTGCCATAGCAGACCCAGCAGTGTTTTTTCCTTAGGATTGATTAATTTCTCTCAAGGCACAGTTGCACTGTGTAGTAGATTACACAGATAACATAGCTAAGACCAAGAATATCTGAGCAAGCTCCAGAAGTAGCACAGCAGTGTGAGCCTGCCTCTGCTCACAAGAAATAAACCTGAAGCACTGAGCTAGGTTCCTCTGTGCTGCTCTCTATCACATTGAACACCTGCAGGGGCTCCGAACACATCTCTCCTGCATGGCACAGGGAAGTGCTTCCCACCTGGGGAGGGATTTCAAGCAGTTCATCATATTCTAAACTGAGAAATGGCAAGGAATTTCTATGCAGTCGTGCATGGGAACTCTACTAAAGAAACACAGGTGGCAACACTCCAGTTTCTTTCCTGTATAAAATTTGCTTATGCTTGCTTCCTTCTATCATCTAAGTGTACATGAAGATAGCCTCTTACAGTCTAGTGCCTCTTTGTTCACTGTTAATAAAAAGAAAGAAAGAAGTCATCATCAAATACTCCAATTACCTGTTCATGTAGCAAACAGTCCCATTTATTGCAATCTATGTCAATGAGTTTTAACAAGGACAGTTGACCTTTTGGCAACTAAGAGTTGTAGCTTTTCCTCTATTGAATTTTTGGCTTTTTGGTGAAAAAAAAAAGAGCATTTTCTAGATTTCTTACATTCTACTGAATGCACTAATATTTTATGACCTTTCTGTGCACGAGCATTCTTGTTTAGCCTATGTCTTATACTTTTAATGTGCATTTTAATGAAGAACAACACATCTGAGTTTTTTTCTTTAGTTTCATGAGAGCAAGCACTGTAACACATCATTAGTTTTAAGGCAGGTTGTACAACTTAAGATGTTGGCTTTCTTAGAGTAAACAGGCACTTCTGGCTCTGCTGTTTAGTTTGGTCCCAAAGTATTACCAGCCATCCTCAGCATGATATTTACTCAGAAGGAATGCAAACTCTCATCCAGCTCAAGTGATTTTTATGGTCCAGTGAGTAACAAGATATTAGTCACCAGGTCTTTCAATCTCATTTGGTTTTACCTTCCTTTCTGCTAATAAATATATTATTTTGGTTATGAGCTGCCTATTTTTTACACAGGAAAAGTCGCCTTCCTTGAAAAATCTGCCAAATACAAGTCTCTTTCAGATTGTTGCCTTGGAAGTTAAAACAAGTTAATGGTGTATTAACTCAGACACAAAGTTTTCAAAACAACAATCAACAACCATCCTAAAGCCACTCTTCTGACTTTTCAGCAGGTACGGGAATATGGAACCATGCGCTTTGCACACACTGGCCACAGGAAATACTTAAACTCCTGCATCCTTAATCCCCAGATTTAGGATCTCCAGGCTTTTTGTAGGAATAACCTCAGATCTTCTCCAGCTGAGCAGGGCCATCTGGCTCAGACAACCCTGGCTGTTGGAGGAGCATCACACTGGTTTTGCATATTGCAAACAGAGTGTAAAGAGAGACAGGCTGCAAATTCCTCAGAGCTGGCTAAGGGAAAGATCTTTTCACTTGTGAGGCAGGGTTAAACAGGCTACTGGCATCATCCTAACTCCTCCCAGGACCTCTTCTGCAACAAGGATCCAGTCTGGAAGCAGCATCCTGCCATGTTAGCAGATGGGCACAAGTAAGGCAGCCAAAAGGCCAGAGAAAAATGGATTCTTATGGGGAAATCCCAGAAAGGGAGTTCATCACAACCAAAGAATGTAGACAGATGTTAAGAAGTTTGTAGACTGCACTGGAAAGACATAATTATAACATGACTGCAGACAGAAAAGCAGGTTTTTATAATGTGAATCACCAGCAGACATCTACTGTTTTGTGTGAATGCAGGTTCATTACCCACTGTGAACATCAAGTCTTGTCCCCAGAAGAGGCTGAGATGAGACACCTTGCTGCCCAAATTGGTGGATTATCCTTGTGAAGACCATATGCAGCTCTGTGCTACTACTCAGCAGGATCATGGCCATCCAGATCTTCCTCAAAACCAGCAGGAAAAATGCCTGAAACGTCTAAGCTCCAAAAGCTCAGCTCTGCAGGCTCTGCAGTACAACAGAATATTGTTGAGAGCTTGTAACTCTGCAATGTAAGAAAGATGGCAGAATTAGCCCGTTTGCCAACTGGTAGTGCCCAATCTGCCCATTTCAGAGCCAGCAGGCTATCTATGGATAATATAAACTGCTCTCTTACTGCAGTAATAGTACATTCTAATGAAATGGTAAGCTTTGCTACTGAAACA
Source organism: Mesitornis unicolor (assembly GCF_000695765.1). Lineage (NCBI taxonomy): Eukaryota > Metazoa > Chordata > Aves > Mesitornithiformes > Mesitornithidae > Mesitornis > Mesitornis unicolor. The sequence goes on from NW_010168683.1 coordinate 44,562, forward strand.
CACTGTTGTCTATTTTTATGTGTTTATTAGGAACTGTGAGATTTAATTAGCTATAGTGCAAACATTTTATCTTGTCAGCTTTGCTGACAGACATCTGAGATGCATAAGATCATTGGGTGCAGATGCTCTTCCTGGAGAATCTCTGTTCTGCCCCAGCTGTTAATCCTGCTACTCTTCCTGTTTTTGATATATGTATCTTTAGTTGCATGTGTGGATTTTGCAACAGTGATTGTTAGGATACGTTTTGGTGTAGGTCATATCAGCACCCTGTATATTCTGAAGCCTTCCTGTACACGTACAAGGAGACAAACTTTTATTTAAGTGCAAGTTTAATAGTGTTTAAGGTACCAATGCAGACAGGTTATATGGAATTGCTATTTGCAGTGGTCTTCAAGGAGGTGATATGAAAGTTTTCAGAGTCATATGGAGATTAAAGATTCTCCCTCTGAATGCCTTGAAAGAACCCATTTTCTTAAGGGTTGTTGACTTTCAATTTCTGAGGATTGAGATTTACCAAGATGTTCAAAATGGGTCCCAATGAACAGAAGAATGGAAGCACTATCATCTTTTTTGTCAGTTTGAGCTATATATTTTATCTCACTATTATATCTTACTCACTCTTTGCGCCTTTTCTGGTTCCCACTGCTAAATAGACTGCAGCAAGCGTTTCCTACTCTGCTTTTATTTAACAGATTCCATCATTTTCAAAAAGAAAGAGATTTAATCTAAAAAAGTGCTTAAGCTTGTGCATACTTGTGAACATGTAAGTAATTCTGTTGAAATCAAGGAGGAACAGCATATAGCTAAAGTCAATACAGAGTGCAATCTTTTGCTAGATCAGGCCTCACAAGAGCTGCTTATGGGATAGGCTAGGAGATGACTGGTATTGCTTAGACACATCCTACCACTGCCTGTGCGGTAGCAAGGTGAAGCTGGAGCTGTTGCTTCTGGAGCAGTTGTCTCTAAACGGAGATTAAGCATCCAGAGTTAAGGCAGTGAAGGGTTTGTGTCAATGTGCAGATAGACTTGGAAGATTAAATACTCTTAAAGATGCCTAGCCTTAATATATGGAAACTCATGCTTATTCACACATTAGACTGGCTCCTTTGGAGGGGTAAGGCACATCAGGACTGATGCTGCAATATTGCCTTTAGCCTGAAAGCAGAAATCATTCTGTGGTACCTTTGTTCCCTCCACAATGCAGGGCAGGATAAGCATGTCCAGAGGGCTTGCTTCTAAGGTGCTGAGAGTCTTGGCAGCTAAAATAGGATTCAGAAGACCCTGGACACACCAGAATTTCCAAAATTACATGCTTCAGTGCCTACATCCTTTATGGATGGTTCTGTTGACCCCGTCAACAGTTCCAGCTCTAATGTAACTGGCTGTTGGCTTTTTGCTACAAATCCACGTATGTGTTTCAGTCCTCACCTGTAATGACCACTGCCAAAGCAAGGCAATAATTCAGTCTCTGTGTCAAGTCTCTCACTGCTCAGCCCACCAAGAGAAGGTTGCAGCTGTGATTTTTGTAGATTGTGTTGTGATAGAAACTGAGCTGCACTTGCCAGCTGACATGTAAAAGCTGTTTTTGTTTGGGGTGATCCTGAGTCAGTTTAAAGAGATTACTAATTTATGAAAGTCTCTATTGTCCACCACCCCATTCTCTTACATACTCAGTCACCCTATGACTATGTAGTTAGTTGCTTTTCCCTTCCCAAAACAGCTCAGATCCATAACTCGTCTAAGTGGTGGTATCACTTACCAAATGATGCAAAAACCCTACCCTTAATCGGTCACAGCCTAGAAAGAAACCTTACCAATAACTACACTGAGACCTTTCTTTAGTTTTTCTTGTGAGAGCTGCTGTTTGGGTGTTCAGCATGCCACACTGAAGACTCAGAGGAGTTAGAGCTTCCTCGCCAGGGCTGGAACTGCAGAGGAGTCCTGGGAATGCACTGCTGATGTGTGGGTGTAGCAGTCTCTTGGCTGGTGGTACAGTATTGTGATTTTAGTCACTGGCAAAGGGGAGGGCAAAAAAACAAGAAGAAATTAAAAGAGAAACATCAAACCACTGTAAGCAACCTGAATTATGCAGGAGTCATAGAGGAGAGACCAAGAGACTTGACTAGGAAAATTACTGAAAAATGTATAGGAACATCTGTCTTGTGTCTGAATCTGAGACTTGAGGGAGAGCTGGGAAACCTGTTTTTGATGACATACCAGGTGAAACTAAACTACTCCCTATCCCTCAAAGAAAATAAATATGGAAGAATGCTGGTCGCTCTTTCTCCTGTTCTGCTGCAGTAACCTCTTCAGACTTGCCTATACATTTTTGCAGGTCTTATGACTTCAGAGGAGGCAGCACCAGCCCCACCAGCAGCACTGATTCAGCTGGACCAGGAGCTGAGGCAGCCAGCAGGGAGTTGCCAAGGAGCAGGCAGCCTGGTGCCAAAAAGGGGGATGCCACTCTCCTGTTACCATGAAACATTTCCGACCTGAGGCAAGCACCAAAGCTCGAGGCAAGCACAGGAATGGCTGGGATGCACTGTGAGTGGCAGCTGGGCACAGAGATGCTGTGTTCCCAGCTCAGTTAGAAAATGTCCCCACTTATTCCAGTCGTTGCAGCTCCGAGCCTCTCCCACTTTTTCCTGCAAAATTCATGAAGGAAAGGCTGTAACAGTGCCTCCTCCTCAACTGGTTTTGCTTTTGTCTTTAGTGACAAACCACCCATACGCTGAAGTGTGAGTTTTAGCCACCTGAAGGGAGCTGTGCCAGGCTCTCACAGGGCACGTGTGTGGCATACAGGCATTCCACAGGCACCTCTGCACTGTGCTCAGTACCATCTGTAAAGATGTCAGGAGCAAAACACTGTCCAGATTACATTAATGGAGACAGACATACAGAGCAAAATACATAACCTAACAGTCTAGTTGTCCAGGACAGTGTCATTACCATCAAACAATTACGCTTCTTAAAAGATACTTTATAAAGGGCTGGATTGAACATCTTTTGAGCATTTTGACAAAAAATGTGAGAGGATTTGGTGTCCTTCCTTATTTTTTTAACCTTTTTTTAAAAAATAAATGTATAAATCTCATTCCATTTTTCTGCCTGAAGTATATTAGTTTCTATGGAAACATTGCAGTCATTTATGTGCATGGTATTTTCTGACACCCATATGTGGAACATAAAGACAAGTTATGCCACTGTTGTGAAATGTAGGCATTAATGTGTTGCTTATCATGGCTCTTAGTGCAAAGAGGATACCTTAAGACTTCATATAATAGAGCAAAAGTCCAGATGCAGCAAGGCAGCGACAAGCTGAACTGTGGAATTTAACACTCTCAATACATTGATAGCCACACTGCAGAAAAATGCGAGATTAACTTAATATATTCATTTTGCATATTTGATGCAACTATGCCCATCTTCACTATGTAGAGCAACACTGAAACCTCAGCAGCACTGAAACCAATCATACTGTTTCTTCATTCATGAAAAAGAGAAAATTATATTGTGACATAACGTGTAAATAACTGAACCAAAGCTACCGTCTCTCTAAGTGTCTCATTCAGTAACATAAAACAAGCTTCCAGCCAGTGATGCTTGTTCCTTATGTTTTAATCAGGCTTTTGTGAATCCACATTTCATATCTTCTGAAGCGTTAGTGGAATTTGAAGTATGTCTTAAAAAGCAGTGCTATGGTAGTCTAGGATACTTAAGGAATAAAATTATTTCTGCACCTTGGGCATGCTATAGAGCCAGAGTGCACCCACACATATCTTTTGGCTGCTCTGTGTGAACACTGCAGTTTAGGAGATAGCACTCTGCTCATTTGAATTAGCATAACATTGCTTCTTACACATCCTTTACTTTTGATTCTTAGTATTCAGAACTGTAATTTGACAATTTGTTATCATTTCTACCATTAATTTCCTCTATCAAGACATGGAAATTGGCTTGCTTGAATATACCTCTGCAATGCAAATTAAACTGCAACAGGAAGATTAACCTCTGATGTACAAATCAGGTGGTGTTATATGTATTATCACTATGCAGCAAAAGCGGTACAGAATGACAGGTTGGATGAACCTAGCAAGCAACTGAAACTGGGCAGAGTTATTTGCTAAGAAGATGTAACAGTATTGGTAATGTTACCACTTATCATTGACAACACAAAGAAAAAAATGCTTTCTCAGACTTGTCCAGTTGATGCACGGGACTCCGTGTACTCTTTGAAAAATATGTAGATTTTAAATGCATTTGATGAATTCTGCCTCACAGGAAGAAGTCATATTTTCTCTAAAAACACCATTAGGAGTGACATAAGTTTCTCTGTTGCCTGCATTTCCCTGTCAGACCACCTTCAAGTGCCCTTTTAGTGGATTTAGTAAGGGCTGCCAACTCTGGCAGGAGCTGGAGATGAGGAGAGACGATTGCCTTGATGGTGCAGAGCAGGACACCTCAGCGGCTCCCAGAGCATTTGCCCCCTCCTCGGTAGAGCAGAGCAGAGAAGACATCCTGTTTAGCCACATTAGAGGATATAGGCAGGGTTGGGCTCCCCAGTAGTTTGACACCATCAGAACCACTTGAACCAAAAGGACATTTTACCATACAGTAACAGCTTTCCGTAGTCTGTGGCTCCAGCTGACTTTTTGCCACGTCTGGGTTGGGCATGCTTTAATCCCCGAATTCTCAGCAGAAGACTAGGGAAGCCTACTGTACAGGCAGGCCCTTGTTATTTCAGGTAAAATTAATGGAAAATAAAAATCTGTTGCAAATAGGTGGCAAATAAATCCACAGCTTTGGTGAGATTAGGATGCCTTCACTTTGCCCTGAATCTATCTGTTGCACCAGTCCTCAGTGACATGTGAGACTTAATATCACTCTTCTGTAAGCTGTGTCTGGTTCCTTGGGGTTTACGATCAAGTGAAGGTTGCTGGGACTCTGACTTGTCATGGTTGCAGGGAAGAATATGGTGAAAAAGCATTTATATTGTATCTATATTGCCTGACAATGCATCTTCAATGCATCCCACTCTAAATTTATTTTAGGTTGAGAAGCTATTTTTGAAGGGAAATGCTAAAATACCTGTCCTGACACAGGGAAATCCAGCCTTAAAGTATAGGACTGGCAGTACTGTGGGATAAAGCTATCGCTGAGTGTAGGATTTATTTTGGCGATGCTTGGTGCACTAACACCTGTATCACAGCATCAACCTCACCTTTTCTTTTTTTTTTTGCCTTTCTCTTGGCCTTCCAAGGAGAGCTGTCTGTCATTGGCAGGAATGTCAGATGGGTCAACTGGGAAGAAAACAGCCTGGTAAAAGAGAAATCAGAAATGTGGGGTGAAGGGAAACATTGAATATTTATCTTGGTATTGGCTCTGGGAATGGTTCCAGACCTCAGCTATATGGTGCTGCGGGGTGATGGAGAAAGTAGACCCACCAACCGTAGCACAATTGCCTTCCATTTCCAGCCCAGTAAATTGATAGCTTACAAATTTCCTAGGAAAGGGTGTGTGTTTCTCAACACATTTTCTGAATTGATTTTGCAAAATGCTACAGGTAACATTATCAGGTGTTCCCTAATATCCCTGTGGGAGGGAGGTGGAGTGGATCTGTGTGTGTAACACAGTGGGTTAGCCCTTCAGGATGCTGTTGTTAACATTCAGTGCTTGTGGCTGTTGAAAATAAATTACATCTCTGACAGACCTGAGGAAAGCTGATCCTATTTAGCTTACATTTATTCAACTGTCCATTGGTCCTTTTCACTTTATTGTCCTTTAAAGATAGTTATGAATTTCTTCTCTCTTAGAGGTTTCTTCTTTCTCTTACTGCTATATACACATGAAAATGCTTCATGCAAAATCAGTAGCAACGGCAAATTCTCTGGTGGACTTCAGGGAGTCTCATGTGTGTTATAAAGCCAGATCTCTGCATGAGAAAGCTACTATAACTAGTGATTGACCCTTGGAGGACAGCTTCCTAACATCAGGCTCAGCTCCCAGCACTGAGATGTTGCTCCAGCAGCAAATGCTCTTCCACAAGACTGAGGCTTTTCCCACATTACTGCTTTGTCCCTCTCACACTCACCATTCCCCAGGGTCAGAGCTGTTGTCACAAATTTTGGCTTAGCTGTGGATTGATACATTCATTAACTGATTTGAAAACTGAAGCCAGAGCATCTTCATGGTGTTGGGTATTGACTGAGACTGGAGCAAGGTTGGGGAGCTCACGGCAGCCACGGCATGAGGATGGTGGCCATCCAGGGTCCCAGCTGGGGGCAGCCAGTGGATCAGCTTTGGCTGAAGCAAGTTACTGTGTGCCAGCATGGAGGAGACAAATGCCACGGTCGAGCCCTAGTCTAGATTACCAGCAAAGAGGAGATTCAAGACGACATTTTAGCAAACTTGTGCAACCTCATCACCCACTTTCTGAGGGGAACTGGACAGAAACCCAGGACCTTGCACCAGCTGGCCAAGTGAGGGCCTGATGCCCTTGGCAGAAACTGGGAACAAAGCTTTGGTCTTTAAAGACATTTCTTTCTGACCAGCATGTCCTGAATCTTGTCCGAGCTCAGCTTCAGCCAATAGCTCTTTTGCCATTTTAATAGATTTAGTAGCATCAGATGATATATCTATTATATATATCTATATAATTAACAGATTTTTTTTATATATGTATACACACACATATATATCATCACCATCATCCCAAAGCACTACAGCATGTTGTAATTTCCTAAGGGGTTCCTGTAGCTTTCGATGAGAAAACAGGATACCATGAATATTTTTAGGGCTTTGACTCTGAGTACAGCTGTTTTTCACTGGCTTTTTTTGGCCCAAAGGATCAGTTCCAGAGGGTGTAGCTCAAAAGTTTTTCTCAGAGTTTTGCAGGTGTGCTAGAAGCAACAGGATAAATTTGAAGCAGGGATCTTCCTTTATCACTCCTTTTATATTATGTTAATATTTAACAATAATTTATCAACAAGCTTGCACAGAATGACATGTTCTTGGAAAAGATTGTTTTACAATATCCTTTCAGAGTAGGGAATGATCAGCCTCAGCCAACAGCTGGGGAACAGTAATACCTCAGAGATGGCAAGTGTCATCCACATCACACAGGGAGAAGCTGCAGACAGCAGCAGTGGAAGGTTGTTCCTGCACCATCACAAGCCCCTTTTTCTTCCAAATGTGTCAAGTTTGCAGGGTCACATTCTGACAGATGCCCAAGCTGCTGTGCAAGCAGATGGGCACAGATGAGAAGCACCCTGCCCTACCTGTATCTCTCACAACGGAGCTTCTCCAGGAAGACCTCATGAGCCTGTGCTGCAAAAGGGGGAAAGAAGATAAGAATAATCCAGCACCCAAAGGTCTCCAGCTGCAAACAACATTTTGTACTGATTCAGCCAAATAACGTTAACAGGATTTCAACTGTGGGGTGAGCTTCTCTAAAATGTCAGGCAGAATTTTGGTGATAATTTTGGTGAAATAATATTTATGCAAGCAGCTATTTATTGTTTTCAAAAGGCAGCAATCCATGCTTTTTCTGTGTTGGACAACTCTATTTTGTTTAAAAGAATGCAAAATATTATGAAAGCAACAATTTCAAGTACTTTATGGTATATGGGAATTGTCATCAACTTGTCAGCATGAACCTGAACACTTTTTTCAAGAAATTCGAAAAATCAAAGAGACTTGACTTTACCACCACATGCTATAGGAATATGATGACTGGTTTCTAGCAAGTGTATACCTTCGATTGACTGTGTTTTCAACTGTTTATATTTTCCATTTCGTGATAAGGACAAAATACATGAGAATAAAAGTTTCGGTCTATGTGACTAGAATTTCTTCTAGCCATAGTAGATGTAAAAACCCAGCATCTCTAATAGAGACTCAATAAGCAACACCCACAACACACCTAAAGAGAAAATAGCATCTAAATCAGTGTTTTCAGAAAAATAGCCCTGAGCTTTCTTCAGTTCTATTTGACTACACTTCAAATCAAAATCACTAGCTGTTAAGATTACTCTGTATGCCTCAGTCTCTGTGTAGGAGTTGGGTTCATTTGCAGTCTCCAGCATGAGCCTCTTTCAAGCAAGAGGTCAACGTTTCCACTGTGTTCTGCACATGCCATACACTTACTCTTTCACGTATCAGTGCCTGTTGTGATACTGAATTATACAAATGCCTGCTTATGGTTTGGTTGGTTAGAAATCAATTTACTACTGTGAACACATATACCCATGCAGTCTTGCCTATGCTTGTTATCCTTCTGAAGCCCCTCAGTAGCTGCAACTTCTCCTTTCCTTACTTCAAGGAAACAAGTCAGGGCGTGAGGACTACGCACGCTGGCTTTCCACCAGCCCGTGGCAGCCTGCAGCCGCTGGTAACTTCTTCCCTGCCTTGCTTTCTGCAGGGCAAATCTTTTGGCTCGCTGTTGCCTTTTGATCTCCAGCTTGGAAAAACAACTCCTCACAGAGCTGGGAGCAAGGTATGGATTCTGCACAGCTCTAACCTAAGCTACTCAGTCTGAGCACTTTTAGGGAAGCTCCTTACCAAGGTGTTGTGCTTCTTGCGTAATTATGACCTTATGTCCGTCCTACTTTAAATTTATGCTGAGTAACACTGAATTAAACGTCCATACATCCACACTATACTCATTAATATATTGTAGATTTATTTTGGATTATAAATTTTGTGTGCTATGCTAGGAGACAAATATGGAGAATGTACTCAGTCCCTACCACTATAAAGTGACTTCTACCACAATGCCTAGGAAGCATCTTAAGACAATAGAGAAGGGTAAAGAAATAAGGGCTATATCATGAAAAAGACACATTTATACAGGAAAACAAATGCTGTGCTTCACACTGCATATGAAATATTGATGGAATACTAGAATAACTCCACTTGATAAAGTGCTGTTCAGACAGACACAGTGGTCCAGTTACTCAAGATGTTTGAAACTTAAAAGTGCTCTCAAGCACTTGTTCTAATGCCTGTATGTGTCAGACCTGAGCAAGACAGTCCAGGCAGGCAACTGAGATCCAGGACTAAGCGGGACACAGGGCATTGTTGTGGAAGCAGATGAACACACAGCTAAAACTTAGTATCTTACTCCATGTAACATTTCCTCTAAAAACCTCGTTTTCCAGTGCAGCTGGGCCAGTGTGACAGACAGTGGAATGAGGTAGGCATATTCCAAATGAAGGAGCAGACCCTTATGAAAACACATTCCTGCAAAGAGACTTCAAACAGGGGAAATCCTTCCCTTGACTGCACCAGTCCTTTCTGCTCCATCCTCCCTCTGATCTCACCCGAGCTGGTCTGCCATGGCCTCCAGGAGCTCAACATGAGGCAGGGGTGCTGGCACCCTGAGACAGCCGTGCACTGCCCTGGGGTGCACACAGGTCTATGAGCAGCTCAGTGCAGTCATTTGCCCACTGCAATAACTTGAGGTAGGGAACAGAAAGTACCATATCCTGGTAGGCAAGATTTGTTAGGCACAAGTAATTACTGACTCTGAAATTAGGCCAGAAAACATAGCCTAATTGCACTTGCCGTGAACTGCATGTGTAGTGCATGACATTTCAAATGCCTGGCTATTTAAAATTTCTTGAGATTTGTGCTGACCAGAGCTAGCTAGAAACTCAATTTTACATTTTTACTGATTCTTGCATTATTGTTGTTCTTAATTACTTGCAGTTTAAAAGCACTTGAAGATCAGCAGTTTATATATAAAGTGCATGGCCCATAGTCACTAAGTAGTCTCTGGTAGCAGAAGGCAGGGTGTCACAGGCAGCCCAAGGCTGTGAGGTGGATTTACCTGATGATGACTCAGTATCTTCTGGCTGCAGGGCACCTTACATCTATCTGTGGGTTGGGATCCACCTCCTCCAAATCTGGCAGGCTGTGCCAGCCAGACACTGAGCCCAAGCCTGTCTCTCTGTGGTCTATGAAGAAAGACGGACGCTTGGAGGGCAATTTAACTCATCTAGCTTAAATGCTTTTTCCAGATGACAAGTGATTCTCCAAAGGACATTTCTCTTCCCATTGACCACAGGAAGAGCCTAGGAGGCTACCCATCCAGTCTCTGTGCCATTAGAAGGACTAAAAAACACTGCAGGCCATCAGAGAAAGGTCTGTTGGTGAAGAAAATAGCTAGATCTTACTTTGATCTCAAGCTGAGATCTTAGAAATTCAAATCACACATGGAGCCATATTTTTGGCCAATAGCTTTTGGAGCCTTGATTAAAATACAGTAAGATCACAGGAGAGGGGCTGAAAGATAGCATTTTGTGATGTTAAAGGGACATATTAGATGCTATAGAAATGTTGGCATAGTCTGGTAATGTAATTTTCTATATGCTAAGTAATTACATAAATGGATCTTTTTGTAACTTACAACCTGCTGAGAGATATAAATGTACCTGTGTAGAATCAGGGTTGTCTGTAATTTTGTTCATGTCCTTTGGTTTCCTGGTATCTTGCAGAAATTACCTTGATAATATGCCCCATTAGACCCATATAATATTCTGCACTGAACAAAATCATACTCGTTGTATTTACATAGAATGATAAGGATATTTTTGTCTGAATAAACAAATAACAAATGCATACGCAGCATACAGTTTTGATGAATGGGACCCTAAAGAGCTATGTTACTGACAGTAACACTTCAGTCGTAGTTTTCTTTGTTTTCCATAACTGCAACTGCACATGTTAAGTGTTTCAAAAAGGACATCCTAATGAGAGGATATGCCTCCTCCAGAGACTCCCTGAGTAAGTTGTGACACACAGATTTGCACAGTACTGCATGTCTGACAAATCAGAGATACTCCCTGTGTCCAGACTAGCAAACAAAGTACTGGAAAAATGTGTCCTGCTAATCTTTTACATATCATCACTAATCTTCTTCCCACTGTTTTTGAATACTCTCTCCTTCGGATTTCTCTGTACCTTGTTGTTAACCATGTGATCAGACAAAAGTAATTCTGTCTGGTCATCACAGCTACCTCTTCATGCTTCAAAGAAATGCCTGCATATTCTTCAGGAAAATTATTTTCCACTATTTCATAGAGTGCTTTATTTTTCTTTAATGAGTGGGTGAATAGAACATTCTGTACCAGCATGTAAAAGCCATAGACTGCAGAGGTTTGCTTGCTGTTGTAGCAAAGAATAAAAATGTTTATTAAGGAGTTTGTTTTTCACATTTTCCTGAGTTAAGAATACAGATTGTCAAACTGTAGTTTCAGTATAGGTAAATTAAAAGCTAGTTTTTATATTTTTTTTTCTTTCAAGAGTGTACAAAAATAATACTTGACCATATCTAAAAAATTCTAGTACCTGAAACTTCCTTAAAAGTGCTATTTCTCGTTCTTTAAAGAAATCTAGTATTATTTTTGCAGGATACCTATGGATGTTTAAGAAATGGAAACTAGTCTGTTTGTGATGTTTGAGAGAATGCATTCCTTCTGCATAGCACTCAGTGACAGGGAAACAAATTGCAAACACGCCTATAGCTTCTGAATTACCTCTTGGGTTACACAAAGAAAAAATTCTGTAAGATGAAGTATCAGTGTCTTACGCTATGAATAATTATCAGAACATAAAGCATGTGACCTGTTCTTAAAAACAGTGGCAGCCATCCAGCAGTACAGCTATGCATGCGCTCAAAGTTATAGATGTGAATATTTCTCGTGATTTACAACAAATGTACGTTGAAGTGTTTTTACAGATCAAGGCCGTAACCTCTGCTCATTGCTATTGCAAGAGAGTTGCTACCACTCCCTGCCCTGTGCTTCCACACAGGAATTTGTGCCAGGTGTTGCACATTCATCCCTTTCAAGTTATGAAGACAAGAGGTTAACCAAAATTAAATTGTGCAAATTAAGTCAGATAGGAAGGAGAGAAAATTGTTATTTGAAGCTGACAGACAATGTGACTGCACTTTGGGAATGAAATGCAAGTTTAAATAGGAAACAGAGAGAGGAGATAAGAGAACACAGGTGTGTTGTGTGTTACCTAGCAATGAAAGCCCTCTGTGATATGAGAATAGAGAATTCATTTCGAAAGGGTGAAAATAGCTAGACAGGCATGTACTGAACAGTAGCAAAAAATTCATAACCTCCGATCACAAATAATCCTGAAGTTCCTTGTACATTTAACTGATGAAAATTGGATGTCTCAGAATTGGAATCTGGCCATGACAGAACAGTTTAATACAAGTCTATGCAAAATAACATTACATCTTTGGAGAGATAGAAGCTTGGGGTGAAATCCAGCTTCTACTGAAAATGAGTCTTTCACCACTGCCTTCCTCTGGGCCAAAGCCTCTCCTTGGATTTAATGTCACATTTGAAGCATTGCAGACATAGCCATGTGGCAGCCCTGGGACCTGCAGGATCCTGCTGAGCAGCAGGAGATGCAGAGCAGATCCACGCAGCTGGGACTGTGCTACCACTCATTTGCAACCATATCCTCAATGCAGGAGAGCCCATCCTGGGTGAGACCACCCTAAATGAGCTTCTTTTGTCCCCTTGGTAGATGCACACATGGATGTAACCCTGGGTGTGCTGTGCCTGCATGAGCAGCATATGGTTTGCTTTGCAGATTATCTGTTTTTTCTGGTAGTGTCCTCCCAGGAAAGATATTAAAATGAACTGCATGTGGAGACTCTGGGGGAGAGACCGCATCAGGCTAACCAAATGGAAATGCTGTATTGTATTATCCCCAAATGTACCCACAGTAAGTTCCCTTTGGCTTCTTTGGGGCATCTGGGGAAGGACAACTACAGTCTGCCTTTGGAGACTTCATTACCACAAGTAGACTGGTTCGTTAATCATACAATGCAGTCTTTTTAAGTAAATCTGAGACATGTAAAGTGGTACTGAAAAGGTCATGCTGTTTAATGTAGGATAAATAAATGTGGACTTATTTTAGTAAAAGTCAATCATATTTCAGTGTTGTTAAGGCAAAGACTGTGTCAAGTGCCAGCATCTTCAGTAAGCAGGTTTGTTTATTGTTTTATACATCTCACAGAGAGTAAAGAATGACTTTGCATGGAAGGAAAGCACCAATAATATGTCAAAACTGTATTAACAACTTTCTCAGATTTACCAAGTTCTCCTATTCTATATGCCTGAGTTTATAAAAACCAAAGTGAAGAAATCAATAAGAGAGGGCTTAATGTTATGGAGTCTAAGATAGAAGCAAAATACTCAAAATGCAAAAGCAGCAATACAGCTTGGCAATAAGGTAAATAAATTACAGAGATCCATTATTATATATATTATGATATTATGGAGTGAGTTGAAATGTACATAACAGGTAACCAAAAAGGAATAATTTATTATTAAATTTATGAATTCATTCCTCATTCTCCTTCAAAAATCTGTTAGACTGAATATTTAACGTGGAATATTCAAGGTGCATGTGGTACAAACTTTTTAATAAGGTATTAAAATACTTTATTCAGAAAGTCCAGCCTAATTATCAGACTGGTCAGCTCGATATACCAGCTACATATTGCCTTTGGTAGTAAGCTGCCAAACTAAACAACTCCAGAAAACCAGAACAGATGTTCTCTGGGATAAACAATCTGGGTCGTTTCTGTAATTACGCATTTGCATAAGAACCAAATCACTCAGTAGAAGGAAATAATTTTTGGACTGTATTCTTTGTTAGTTGTTGAGCCAAGTGACCTGAGTGGCTCTGTTGATGGGCTTTTTGGCCTTCCTGTTCCACAATGTTCACTTCAGCAAACTCCTTAATTATTCAGGTAATCTGTAAAAGATAAAAAGGGCAAACAAAGCCTATGTGCTTAGCCTGTATGTAACATGAACAATGGGAATTACTTTTAAGAAGCCAGGAAGCTTAATGCTTACCTCGACAAGTTAAAAAATTTATGAGAGCTGGTTTCTCTCAAAATCCACCAAAGAAAAGTAAATAATATATGTGAAAAATTAAACTGTCTAACAAGCAAAAGCACATTAAAAAAAAAGACTCTGCGACTTTTTCTTCCACAAGCATAAAACAGGTAACCACAGATTTCGCAGATCTGCTATACTTAAGGCAGTCTGTATTTTTGTCCATAAGGGTAAATATCACTATAAGATAGCAGCATGCCTTGTACTGAACAGCAGTAAATTTACTTTCCCATAAATTATCTCTGATGTTCTGCTATCTGATGTGTAGGGACAGGAAGGTGATGGAGAGAGAAGAAAAAGGAGACAGGTAAAGAGAAAATATATAACTGGGGGAAATATCACAAAAATTTAAACCTAGTGAGGCTTAATATTCACATGAGTTGTTGACTGCAATCCAAGAAAACATTTTCCAAATATTCAAAGGCCATTCCTACAGTAATGTATTATTTGATTGCTAAAAAGGTGTAATGTTCTGTTGCTTTCTATCAAAAACATGTTATGTGATTTGCCCCTGTGAGACACACTCTCAGACATTCATTCTCTTATTGCAATGTTTGATTTCATGTTTAGTCAATATGACATAAAAAAATATATTCCAATATTGGGAGTGCTTCGTTTGAAATAGTTTTCACAAAGGTCAGTATTCAGAAAGCTGCCATAATATGCACTGTTTCATCTGGAAATACTGGGAAACGTGGATACTCTAAAATTTGGCCATTTCTAGAAAAGCAAGTTTCCTGACGTGAACACTTAAATACAAAAATGCTAAACAGTTCATTTTGTAGAAACTATAACAACATGAGAGTTCAAAGAAATAAAACATTTCAAATTCTGCATATTAGATTTAAGCAAAATTTCAAAATTAACAGACATTTACAGTCATTGGTTCATTTCATGTTTTCCTTTTGCTCACACTCCTTGCCTTGACAGAGGTCGCTGGAGTAAGTGAAGAAATCAAAATAAAAAGAGGAGGAGGAAGACTTTTCCTTACTTCCCACTTTTTTCAAGTTAACTTCCATTTTAGGATTTTAGCATATTCTTCTTGTTAGTGGTAGAAAAAGAATATATTTGAAGATTTTAAATGTTGCTTTTATTTATGCAAAGAGTTCTACTTTTCATTCACATTTCCAGCTGGGGAGGGAAGGTGGGGAGTATGAGGCAACAGAAGTATTTGTCATTATATCTATGCGAAAATGTCAAACATTATAAAAATATTTTCTATGAGTGATATCACAGTTTTTTTGAAATAACCTCATTTAAGATGCCAGACCTTTCAGCTAACACTTTTAACAAGTTTAAAGGAGTTAGTTTTCATGAATAACATTCACTGAATTGCCACACTTCAGGATTACATCCACCAAAGACTTCAGGGACTTGAAATGAGATTAAGATGCAAGTTAAACACTTAAGAGCAGTAGCTCGGTTCTGAAGCTCCTGGAAGCTTCCCAGCCCAGGGGGCACCCACCACTGGATCTTTTCCCTGGCAGTCTTTTGGAGAGAAGGGTATCGCTGGGTCCGTACCTGCAGGTCGGCTCTGCTGGTGGGTGCTGCACATTGGGGACATCCCCAGGCTCAAACCATGTCAGGTTGGTTTAGTTCATGACTCCTGATTGCAGTGAGGTCCATGCCATCCTGTATTTCTGGTCAAAAAAAAGGTTTGAAGTCAGATGTACCCTGGGGGTCTGCGTTTGAAGTGATTTATGGTGGGGATCAAAACTGGTCTTGCACTGGAGGGCAAGCAGGGTCTTGCCCCCAGGTGAGTGCTAAAGCCGTCATGCTGGAAAACCCTTCCCTTTCTCCTGCCTAAGCTTCAGAGGAAGCAAAAAAACCCAACCAACTCCAAACCATTAATTGATAGAGTCCACCTCCACCTAACCTAATGACCTCTGCATGCTCAAGGTGAGCATCCTCAGCAGCAAAAGAAATCGGCTCAGTGACCCCGTGACCCGAAATGCAGGCTGTCCTCACGGGAACCTGTGTGCTCTTGCTGGGCTCTCCTCAGTTATAATCTGCCATCCCACATAGCAAGAAATCTCCATGCATCCCCCTGTGCCCACAGCACAGCCAGGCTGTGAGCTCTGTCCAGACTGACCTGTGGGGCTGTCCTGCAGACTGGCTCTTCAGCAAGTACAGCCCTGCTGCTAATTCCATCTCTTTTAACAAAGCAGCTCTGCTCATCTTCCTTCTTCTGTTTATTTTTTAAGTACTTTGTCAGACTCAGTAGCAGAAGCAAGGCCTGCTAGGAAAGGAGTCTCTGTCAAATTGCTTCTGTTACTTTAGTCCTAAAACAAAATTAAACAAGATTTTTAATGATGTGAAAGGCCTCTGTTAGATATACATTAAAAAGTATTAAGAACTGCCTCCACCGCACACACAAACCAGAGTGTGAAGTATTTTATGAGCTCAGTCATTTTTAAATCTGTGTGAAAATACAGCTTTGTTCTTGGTGATCTAGGCAGCATAAATAACCAAACTAATTCTTCAAGGGGATGTCTGAAGGTGCAAGTGAAAGAAGCCTGAGAAAAGAAAAGCCACGCCAATATGGGGTATGTCTTTTTAACATCATCTGTATATCTAGAATACAGAAATAAATATAGCTGCGGTGTAAAAAACTTCAAAGAAGATTTCTGCAGGAAAAAAGTTAAAGATTAGTGAACATATATTAGAGGTGATATTTCAGTCTGAACTCCTGTCCCTAAATAAATTAAATCCTTCCAACAACTATCCTCCACACCTTTCTATAAATTTAATACAAACATTCCCCTTCCATCTAGATATAGGACATTGGAGAACTTTTGCCCAGCTTCTCTAGTGCTAAAAAAAATTAATTTCCAATATGGAAAGTTAAGATGGAAATTAATCTCTTCCCTAGATTTCCTGTTCACCTGCTGCATTCGGTATATCAAGGTTGCAAAGTTCTTCAGCAGTAGAACAAGAACTGTGTGCTCAAACATCCCTGCAACACAGCAGCATTGTTGCCAGTCTCTGGCCACGGGTTTTGTGCTCGGTTTGCCAGACCTCAGTGCTGAACCCTGTTGGGCTTGCGCTGCCTGACCTGTCCGCAGCTTAACTCTAACTTGCTTTACCTGTAACTGCAATTTTTTTCTGCCAACCAGGTGCCTGTGGCTAATTTGGTTCATTTTGCTTATGGCCCTATGGTACCACTGTAGTTTTGTGGCTGCCCAGTAGCGATGCAGTAGGAGAAATACCACCTCGGTGGGACAGCACAGGCTCTAGGATGTGCAGATGCACGATATGGTTGGTGTAAGGGAGTCCCAGCACCTGGTGACAGGAGATGGGGCACAGGTTTGGCATTGGAGACTCCACAGCTATAAACAACTCACCAGTGTCAGCTAAAGAAATGCAGACCTGGAGCTGGATAAAACTGGTCTTAACGGGGAACAAAAAGAGCAGAGAAACAGTATCTGTAAAGCAGTATGTGTAAAAGGCTTAGAAAATTCAGATCTGGTGTGGAGCTCAGACCAATTAAGAAAGAAGAAAAATGTAAAAGCATGTTAGCTAACATGTATGTAAAAATGAACCCAAATAGATTCTAGAGTGAGGAGGAAGAAACTGTCAAAGTGAACATCAGATGCCTCCTGGTGAAGGACTACAGATGCCAACAACTCCCCAGAACTCCCCCACCTCTAACATCTGAGCAAAAACAGCAGTAGGGGAAGGGGGAGCATTATACCGGGGGAAGAGAGAGCATTATACCAGGAAAAGGGATGGAAACTCAGGGGTGTGCATGTCACAGTTTTATCTGTATTATTATTACTACTACTACTATGATGGAAAATTTTTTACCATTGACATATTCTTTCATTTTCGGTAATAATTATGTCGGAAGCTATAATGACTTTTGGATTAGACTGCTAAGGTTTTAATTGTACTAGCTATAAATTCCTGTCTGTGTATAGAAGTTGTTTCCTCTTTGCCTGTAAAACAAGATACTGAGCATAACAACTAGCTTTACTAGCTTTAAGTTAAGCTGTAAAAATATTGCTTGTTTGCAATACTGAAACAGTCTCTCTTCCTTGTTAGTTTAATATGAAAGACTAAACTCATAATCTTTAGTCTAAAACTGGTATCAGCTGAAGTTTCATCTGCATTTTTAAAACTGAAAGAAAATTGAGAGATCACATTTTCAGATGGTGTAAGTGGGCTTTACTTTTTGGTTGCATGAGAAAACTGGTGCCCTGATTTCAGGCTCTGGTTCTGGGACACGTGGCTTCCTTGAAAACCTGTGGTCTGGAAGGATAACACTTACCCTAAGGGTGAAATCTTGCTCCCTCTGAAGTCAGTAGGAATTTTGCCACTCACTCACCCAAGGAAATTTAATCCAAAATCAAATCCTTCACTCAAAGAAGACCAGGAGGAGAGGAGATCAGAATAGGTCACAGCCATCTGGTCAAGCTTGAGCCTGCTGCTGGGACTTAGCATCACTGCTGACCCCTCTGCACTGCTGGAAGTGAAAGCATGGACACGGTCCATGAAAGTGTTATGGCAACACATAGCAAGCTGGAGCTGTTGTCTGTGGGATTTTCCAGCTGTTGTACAAAGAAGCATATGGGTACATTAGATCAGCTGATGCTACAAAGCATGTTATAAATAGAAAAGAGGGGAAAAAAAGAAACAAAAAAACCCCCCCAAAAACCCAAACCAAACAAAAACCCCAACCAACCAACAAAAAAAACAAACAAACAATCAAACACCTGAGAGGAACACAGCACATTCAGCTGTGATTAAGGAAAAATGAATTTTGAAGCTTCAAAATAACATTATTAGAGTTATGAATAACTGGAATACTTTCAGGTATTCATCACTAGGTTTATGAATATCTGAAAGAGAAATTATAGATAGCTGTACAACACCAGAAATAATCCACTAGGTGTGTATGTATAGCTATACATCTCTCATTAATTTCCTTTAGACTGTGTGATATGCAGGAGTAACTTTTAATTAGGATTCATGTTAAAATATCTATACATGAATACACATAGAATCATAGAATGGTTTGGGTTGGAAGAGACCTTAAAGATCATCTAGTTCCAACCCCTTTGCCATGGGCAGAGACACCTCCCACCAGACCAGGTTGCCCAAAGCCATGTCCAACCTGGCCTTGAACACCTCCAGGGAGGGGGCATCCACAGCTTCCCTGGGCAACCTGTTCAGTGTCTCACCACCCTCACAGTAAAGAATTTCTTCCTAATATCTAGCCTAAATCTACTCTCTTCCACTTTAAAACCATTACTCCTCATTCTATCACTACCTGCCCTTGTAAAAAGTCCCTCCCCAGCTTTCCTGTAGGATCCCTTCAGGAACTGGAAGGCCGCAATAAGGTCTCCCCAGAGCCTTCTCTTTTCCAGGCTGAACAATCCCAACTCTCCCAGTTGGTCCTCATAGGGGAGGTGCTCCAGTCCTCTGATCGTTTTCTTGACCTTTCTCTGGACCTGCTCCAACAGCTCAATGTCCTTCTTATATTGGGGGTCCCAGAACTGGACAGAATACTCCAGGTGGGATCTCACCAGAGTAGAGCAGAGTAGGGGGGGAGAATCACCTCCCTCACCCTGCTGTCCACACTTCTTTTGATGCAGCCCAGGATGCTGTTGGCCTTCTGGGCTGTGAGCGCATCTGCCAGCTCATGTTGAGTTTTTCATTGACCAACACCCCCAAATCCTTCTCCTCAGGAGTGCTCTCAAGCCATTCTCTGCCCAGCCTGTATCTGCGCTTGGGATTTCCCCGACCCAGGTGCAGGACCTTGCACTTGTCCTTGTTGAACTTCGTGATGCTGGCATGGGCCCATCTCTCCAGCCTGTCCAGGTCCCTCTGAATGGCATCTCTTCCTTCCAGCGTGTCAACTGCACCACCCAGCTTGGTGTCATCCGCAAACTTGCTGAGGATGCACTTGATCCCACTGTCCATGTTACCAGCAAAGATAATACACTTTATAATTGTTGACCATAAACATAGTATTTTAGTTCCCATACAAAATATAGGGGGAAGGTGGCTGGCCTATTTCAGTCACGTTACATTATGTGAAGTTGTTAAGTCTATAAACCAAGAATGAATGGAATATGAATGGCCTCCTCAAACCAGATACACTGAATACACCCAGGAAAGTTCTCATGTTGTTCTGGGAATAATTGGTGATTTTGATGTCCAAAATAGGCAGCTACATGCAGTACTTTCCTGACTTCTGTTCAAGCACACACGTGCCCAGCATTACTTTTGGTTGCTTTGTCACATTAGCCTCTGGGTTTGTGTGCTTATGCACATAGAGTATGGACTTCATCCACCCAACCTTAGATTTACTAAGAAATTAAACGTCTGGGTCTGAGTTATTCACTATTGAATCATTTTACAGTCTGTTGAAAGCCACAGCTATTTCCAGAGGGCAATTGCTCTTCCTTTAAGACAGATCTTTAAGACAAATAATCCCCTACAAATGCCTGCTTCCCTTAACTGGGCTTTGAAGGTGACCAGCTCAGACTGACATGTCTAAAAGTTTGCTTACTTGAGCCTCAGCAAGATGAATCCCTCTCAGGGTCTGTACCTGGAGGCACACAATGTTAATTTGTCAGTTCTTGCCTGTATCTAATCAGGAGGCCATAAAACAGTACCATGTGCTGTGTACAGCTGTAAAGATTGCTGTGAATTGGACTGTTTGACATTCTGTATCTATTAAGTTTTGAATTTTGTAGAGTGATTGCTGAAGTCAGATAATGATTTTGGAAAATAACAGTTCCCCCCCCCCAAAGACTTATGTTTTGAATGATTTTTCATTGCAAAACTTCTATTTTTCTTTCAAATTTATTAAAAATTGTGTGATAATTACAAGAAAATCAATCCTAAATACGGTATGTGATATGTAAGAACTGGAATAATATTTATCTTAAAAAACCCTCCAACATCCGAACCTTTAAGTAGAAAATAGATCCCTGTGATCAATAAAGAAAATAGATCCCTGTGATCAATCAGAATTTTTAATGATTATTTTAGTTTCCATTCATGTTTTTAATTGCCTTTTAGTTTTTAAATTAACATTTGAATGCTTTCCTAATTAAAAAATATCTAACTAGCTATGCTATGGAAAGCATATAAGGGACTCAAACCTTTGCAAATGGTCATTCTAATAACATTTTATTAGCATGTTTTTAATATTCATTCATTTTTGACAAATCTACTATGAAGTCTGTGCTATACTATCACATCAGCCACGGGATGATTCCCATCACTAAGCTTAATGCTATAAAAATATCTTTAAATGCAGCAGTAAGCTTAGCATAATGGAAAAATATCATAATCTCTGATTGGGAAGCTCATTTTATGGAGTAATTCAGGGGAGCTGAGTAACCTCAGGCCTTGCTGCTTCCCTGCCAGATGGAAAACCTCAGGGGTGACATGTTTGGTTCCTGGAGGGGAGGATGCAGGCCCCTCTGACAGCCCATCCACTCCACACCAACCACATCAGCCTTGGAGGAGATTATGGCTCCTGCCCTTCCGCCAGAGGAAAGGTTGTTGCAGCAATAAATGGAGGAGAAGAAATCTCAGGGCTGTGTTTGTGCGCAACAGGAAGGCAATGGGCAATGTGAGTAGCTGCTGCAGGCAGCTCCACGCAGCTCCTCAGGTTCGGCCTGCAGCCAGGCACAGTGGGTGATCCCAGCAGGCACATGCATACACCTATATGAAACGCATATGCATACAAACACAGACAGATACACAGATCAGCATGGACTGCAGCACTCCACACTCACATAAACACAGAAATAATCAATGGCCTCATCCTGCTTCCCTCTCTGGCTGATCAGGATGAAAGCCCATCAGGGCAAAATGTATATATGTAGGGATCCCTCCAGTACTCAGACCTGCACAAACACATAGGTGCATGAAGACACACATATGCACTATGGATCCCTCCAGTAACAGGCCTTAGATACCCACTGCATCCAGCAGCTGGTCCCTGGCTCCCCCGGTTGCCCCATTGCCTCATGCCCAGACACACACACACACACACACACACGGGCAGCCTGGCCTTTCTGGTAGCTGCTCCAGATTCAGCGCTTAGAAGTAGTCAACTCCCAGACCCCATTATCCAGCAACCAACTTGGACCCTGTGGCCTCTCCAGCAGCAAATGCGCAGACCTTCTGGTCTCTCCAGTAACCTTCTCAGACCTGTGTTGCTCCTATACTTGGCTTTCAAGTCTTTATCTGGCCCATTGGCTGGTCCATCTTGATGTTTGCTAGCAATCGCACAGTGAGACACACAGCCTCATGTGCTGTACCTGTGGCAGCACAGACACATGGTTCCTCTGACCCATGGTCCTGCTCCCATTGCTGGGGCTCAGACCCTGCATACACCCACGTGAACACAGAATACAGTGCTCCTCACCCAGAAGAACAGTCAGAAATTGAGTTTAATAAGGAGAAGGGGTTTCATTAGCTCAAAGCATCTCTGGTCTGGTCTCACCTGCAGCTGGAGGGTATCAGTTGTGCCACTGGAGCCTCTCTTCTGTATTTTTGCTTGAAAGGAGCCCAGGTTTTGTGCTCAAAGACTTGTCTCCAATAATAGTCAAAGCATAGTAAGTCAGGACAACCAAGAAACCCACTTCAACAGTGCACTCCTGCTACGGACAGTAACATGACTGTAGATGTACTTTCAATCAGATGAAATGAAAGCAGAAGATGGTCTTTAATTTTAAATAGAAAAAAAAATACAAAGAGAGAGCATGGCATTTGGCACGTAGGAGCACATTTAATGCATTCCTAATGTTAGAGTTTGTTCAAAGAAAATAGAGAATACTTATAGCATGTGTGACCTACCCCAGCTCCAAAGGGCTCCCTCTGTGGTGAGCACACCAACATACTGCTCCACCTGCTAACAGACATACCCTATATAAGGCAGAGGCAGCCAAACCTGCTCCAGGCTCACCCCCACTGCCTTTCCAGAGCAGGCCTTGGAGCTGAGCATCCTCAGAAGTATGCACACTTTTTTGTTTTGGTGAACTACAGAACAAAGCCTGGAAATGAACTGGGGAGTTAAATTATTTGACAGCATAGGTGTACCTGATGGAGTTAGTAATGTCTGGGAAAAAAAACCCTACTTATTCACCTACACAGAAAAGCTCATTTCTGTTGGAGAGCTAGTCCTAATATAATATGTGGGAGATTTTGTGTTGGTTTAGTTTTTTTTTTTACTTTGAAAGTAGAAGTATTTAACCTTGTGTATTTATTACGCAACTGTTAGAGTAATTTTAGTGCAATTACAGTTAGCAGTGGATTCTATATTAGTTTATAAACAAGGAATGGTATTTGTAGAAGTAGCATACTTTAGGTTCCCTGAACTAACTGAAAAATCATATACCATGCCTATTATGAAGGCATGGAGGAAAGTTAACCAAATAAAGGTGGAATGTAAGTATGCCTAAACTGCAGGTTGATAAACACCATATGGGTGCTCTTATGGAGGAATAAAATGGCTTTCATTTTCTGTATCTTAATTCTGTTTAAATTGCTGCAAACTCCGGTCTCTTTATTCTAAGTGAAAACACATGTCCGAGGAGTTTAACATGCTTGAACTTATGCCTGTTAACTTCACCACTTGATTATCCATAACTTTCCCAAGTCTCCACACCCAAACTTGCCATTAGAAGTCATTGCTCCTACTTACATGCAAAGTGTTTAAGCAAACATAGCAGTGGTGCTGCAGCCAGCTGCAGATGCAGAGCTCTTATAATGGGCACTTTCCCCAACATTTGCATGTGTTTTAAGATGTTAAACTCCCAAAGACATAAAGGGAACTAATTGAAAGAGTTCAAAGAAATCTGGCCCCTCTTTATGCACCCACTCTCAATCTATCCCAAGGACACAGGACCCACTTCTTTTTCTTACATGAAAAAGGTGCAGGAATGGCAATGTACATCAAAAAGACCATGGCAGACTAAAACTGATGTCAAGCTTTAGCTAGAGTGCTGCTTTCCAGCCCTCACCTCTACCAAATTCCTCAGGAACACAAGCTGCGAGTAGTTCTGTTGCATCTTACCTACAAAATGCCCTTCAACATTCAGAGGAGAAATATTTATTGATATACTGCCTCTGATTTAATGTTTAGCATTGTATCATATTTCTTGCCATTTATAAATATGGGAAGTAAAAAAGAGGAAAAAAAAAAAAGAAAAAAATGGAACAGCAATAAACACAAACTGATTTATAGCTGAGGTACCAGCCTATTGCCAAACTGCCTGGTATGTGTTTGATGTATGAGATGATGAGAAAAATCTCATAACAGCTATTTCATTTGTGCGCTCCTAAATAGGACAAGAATATTCAGGGGATGTGCATCACCACTAAATAATTCACTCATTGCAAGTCTTGTTCTGTGGAGCATGAAGGCAATACTGCCTTGATCTATTTTGGTACAGGCTGACATCAGCCATGGTTCCCCACCTGTGGCAGGAGTGGCATCACACAAACCAGTTCCAAGGCCATAGCCAGGCAGCCTCCCTTTTCCTATATGGATGCTAATTTGAATGGCCCAGGAACAGCCTCCTCCAAGGCTATTACTGGTGGCTGTTTATGCAGGCTTGTGGCTTAGCTCAGGCCATTACTGCCTGCGTGCCCTGACCCATCCCAGCCATGCCACTGCTGACCTTATTTGCAGACACCTGAGCTTTGAGAGATGGAGGTGGTGGGAGAGTGGGCTGATGCCCCAGTGTGAGTGTATGTGGTAGAAGAGGATGTGGACAGCAGGGGTAGAGCCAGTATTTGGTGTCACCACCAGTGATGCCTGACCAGTCTGGATGTGAGCAGCTCTAACATACAGCAATGATTTCAGAGTACCTTTGAGTGACTGCTTGGAAAATAACTTAGAGGTGGATGGTAAAATCTATACCTCTGTCTGACACTGCTTGCATCACAGCTCCATTTTTTCATTGTCTTTAGGGAAGTTTTACATTTGCTGTGTAACCTAGATGGGAAAAAAATCCAAACCTGTCTCCTTCAGATGGAAAAGTCTAAGTTCCATGGATACTGTTGCTATAATACATCTTCATAACGCTGTGGCTGGACTCTAGGTTCCCTATGAAAACAGACCTTTGATGAGAAAATCTGACTTTTTTGGAAGCTCTAGAATTATGTTAAGAAAATTGCAGAATATTGAAATTATGTCAAGGGTTGTAGAATATTGAATTATATCAAGAAAAACACAGAGTGACTTCACTTTTGCTAAATTAAACCCCACGTTTCATTACTAAACTTTGCACCTCATAGTAAATTTAGATTATTTAATATGAACACATAAAACATCTTAAACTCTGCCAAGGTGTTGTGGGAGGCCTCAGATTCAACCTCTAAGGAAACACATCTCTACAGGAAGCTTATGCACTCAGTTTCTGACCAGTTTATAATGAAGAGGCTGGGAGAGAAGAAAAAAATGCAAAAAAGAGGAGGGAGCTGAAGAGCATGAAGAGTTAAAAATATTTGCAGTGACACCAAATATTTGGGAAAAGTAAAGACTTGTGAGAGTTCAGAAGTGTTACACATCTTACGTTTTTATTTTTAGGTTACTTTACACTTCTGAGGATCTGGAAAACTTATAAAAGCAAAGACTACTTGGAAACATACTTAAGAGCTACGTAATGTATACTCGCTGCACACTCTAACCGATACACTGGTCAAATGGATAAACTTAATTTTTGGGGGTATTGGAGTTTTTCGTGGACCTTTATGAAATCACATCTGAATTTCACCCTGAGCAGAGGTAACTGCATGCAACTCCCTCCCAGGCGGCATCCCCCTGGGGATACCAGCATTTTGTTGGGTTTCTCACTGTACCAAATCCCATGAGATAAAAATCTCTGGAGTATTGTGGGATAGTCTTTTGGGAATGTCTGTGGGAGTTACAGGCTTCCTTTCTGAAATGTCCAAAAGGGAAAAAGAGCCTTGTGGTTACGAGGCTGGGAGCCAGGAGTTTGAGGCTGCCAGCTGTGTGTGCCCCACAGGTTGCTTAGCCTTTGCATGTCATATTTTTACAGCTCTGCAAGAAGAGGATTATAGATATTTCAGAGGAACTTTATATATTTTTATGTATTAATACTCATACTGCCTGAGACCCCTGAATGACACATGCTGTATAAATATTAAGGTGGTGGCAGGTGGTTATGCCAAGCACCAGGACAAATAGAGTGGAAAAGTTTTTAAAGGCTAGTCCCAAGTATGCATACGTGTGTGAATGTAGGAAAAGAAAATCTCAGCTTGCTCAAGTCATCAATGTACTTCTCAAAAGTTGAGGGAAATTAATGGAGTTGCTGATATAAATATCATGAAGCAATAAAGACTGGAAACAGTTAAATGAGTCTGCCTGCTCCATTCTGTGGCAGAAACATAAACTACATGCTGTCTGCATTCAAATGTCATGTTAAAAGACATGCATACGTTTGGGTATGTAGTTACGGAAAAATACTTCTGGAGTACAGGAATGTTAATTCACTGGACAATCCTTCCCTAACATAGCATTTAAAAACATTAACCTTCCCCCACTACCAACTTTCTATTGAGTATGTGATTGACAAATGCTACTTTTATTATTCTTTTAACTCTTTTAAACTACTATGAGTGCCTTCAATTGGGTACAAATGTACACAATCTTTTTTTACAGTCTGACATAAATTTCTCTGATGCTTTCAGCTCCAAGTAGCCACTTGACTACAAGTTATAACACACTTGACTTTTCATATATAAAGTGTAAATAGCTTGAGATATTCTGAAGCTTTATTCAAAGGGTGAGCAGTGCACACACTATTAATATCAGTGGAAAACTAACCTTTGAAAATCTTCAGTGTTTTCTCACTATAAATGTTCTCTTTGCTCTTTTTATTCTCTGAAAACACAAAAAGAGAATAATACATAAACTTATGGTTATACCACTGTATTTGCATGGTGTTTTGAAATGTATTTTTCTGTTGAATTTGTTACTTTAGAAAGAGCTGATGTGACTGACAGGGACTTCTAATGCATTATGATGAAATGAACTAATTGACTTTTAGGAGAAAAAGAGCAGAACAATTTACCCTAGTACTATATGTATTTTTCTGGACATGAGAAAGGTCATGATGACAAAACAGCAAAATTGAAAAATGATACAAACTTCAAAAAGATGAAAAAACCCCATTGCTCTTGTCTTTTATAAGCTTGTGACAAAGATGAGACTAAAACAAACCTCCAGATACTTGATATTAATAGGCAGTGATGAACGGTGAGGCTCCTGCTCTCTCCTCACGTGCAAGGGTGTTCTGGGGGAGGCAACGCTACCAAAGCCGATACACTAAATTCCATCTTCCATACACTTAATGTTCACTTGCTCGGTGCTTTGAAGTTAATGGAGTTATCTCGGAGTTAATTGGGTTAAACTCAGAGGAAAATTGGACCTACTAAAATGGGCACTAACACAAAAGGCTTTGGAAGCAGGCCTGCATTGCTGGTCAGAGAGATTAACAGTGCAGAGGAAAAGGACCTCTTGGAAAGAAAGAAGGGCAGGAGGGTGATGCAGAGGAAGCTTGCCCACTCTTCTGAATTGGCAGCTGTATCACATGCTATGATGGGGAGGCACTCAGCACCACTTTCCACTTGTTCGAATCAAATACCTCCTTGGTTCTTCATCACAAAAGTCATGTGTATGCGGAAGGATGAACAAAAGAGTACTTTCTAAGTGGTTAGCACAGGTCTGTGCAGATGTTGGATAATGGTTACAGAGATCAGAATTAGCTGCACCTTATGCCTCACATTTATGCATGCAACTGCGCTAAAAAAAATAGATCCAGAAAACACATTTTATCACATTTTGTTTAAAAAACAGTCTCCAAATTAAAAAATGACATCAGTTCTAGCTTCCCACAGCAACGTTGGATCAGTTGGTCATAATTATTTTTATGATCTCAAACCAAGAATGATGCCACCAGCTATACCCTAAATTCCTTCCACGGTTACTGTCTACATTTGCATAGTAATTGCATTTACAGTACAGTATGCAAGCCCACATAAAGTGCCCCAAATAAAATTCATCCCTAAGACTTTTATATCCTTCAAATACATGCATATTAGCCAGCAAGGTTTTATCTTTCACATACTGACTCATTTCCTCCTTCAGTAAATGATCTCTGTGTAACCCATTGAGTTTCTCCATTATTAGCAGCAGTTATAAGAAAGATTTCTTGCACTAACAATAAGACAGGTGCCATGGAAATTGGAATACATTCATGTCGCTTTATACATTTGTGAAGAATTTAGCCTGTAATTACTGATGATGGTCATGCTTATTTTCTGTAGAGTGCAGAAGGACGTGTCAGATGTAAAACCTGGTCAACATTTTCCCATGTTGAGCTGTTACTTCCTCTCCTGGACTGAAAGGAAAAAGCAGGTGATTGGTAATTTTTCAACTACATCCCACTGAGTTCATCTTAGATTCATTGCTAGCATTGCCAGCAGGGAGTATATTTCCTCCTGATATGAACTGTGGACAAAGATCATACTTTTGGTTGTCTAAGGCATATTGCATGCTTTTGCTTAACATATACTGCTGCTGGCTGCCAAAGCTCTTTCATCAAATCAAAGATGCATCATGGTCATTCAAGCCATGATGACCATTCAAGTCATTCTAAAATTACCTCTGAGGGCTGGAGAAGCACACACACCTCCTTCTCTACAGACCTTGGCTGTGAAAGGCAGCTTTCCTATTCTCTTTGACACCTGAGTATAACTGCTAGCATGCTAGAAATGCAGATGGGGTCTAAGCACCTGCAGTGTGAAGGGGATGCATAGTGGGTGGATATAAAACAAGGGAGTTTGAGAGGGCAAGCAAGAACTAAAAGGCTTTTGTCCCTCCCAGCATCACCATCTGGCACAGCTGTCAACTGTGTCATATAAACAGATCTGGTCAGGTGGCCATGGAGGTTCTGTAGGCAGACTGCAAATGGCCCTGAAATAATAGCTTCAGATAAGGGTTTCAGTGAGGGTTTTTAGCTCTGGAATCATCATGGAGGTTTCATTGCTATTGAGTTTTCCAGTAGTCAAGATTGATAGAAAAATGTTTTTCATCTGGGGATGGTAGGAGACCAAGTCTGTGGCTGCCATATGCTGACTTGGTTATGAGCATTGTTGACTTCTAGAGTGGACAGATGCAATCCAGTCAACTCAGAAGTAACCTCAACTCTGCAGAGGAAAATGTAAAATTCGGGGTGGTTCAAGAGACAGCAGTTGACCTGCAAAGAAACGGGAAGTGTACAAATAAATCATGGTGGAGCCTGCAGACTCTGACCTGACCTTCAGCAGTCCCAATAGGACTCAAGACTATTTGCAAGATTACTTATTTCTAAAAAGCCATCTGACCACATTTGCACAATAGGAATTTCCATCAGTGTAATGCATTATGCAAGCCCTATTATGAACCTGCACACATATGCAAAGTGGGTCTTAAATTTGATGTAGTTCCATTTTCAGTGTGCAACCATGTACACTACAGCAGTGCAAACATTAATATGCACCTATGCTACATACTTGCAGCTGAAAAGTTATATGAACAAATCTGGATATGCTAGTGCCAAGTCCTCCAGTGTTGTTCAGCTTCATGAGAGGAAAGCCCTCTCTGAGACATCCTCCTTTGAGAGACTGGAAGAGTCACAGATACTGACGCCTTCTGGCTAAAATGCAGGATTCCTCTCTATCATTGCTTTCACACTGTAATAACTTTAATAATAATAATTAAACTGGATGAATTATGTGCCTTCTTCTGCATGTGTTGAGCAAGAAGAGAAGCAAAGATCAATATTAAGTAGATTATGTAGGAGACTCATTTAATTCTTTAAAATGCTCAGAATACTACAGAGAAGAGCACAATGGAAATGCCTTGGAAGATTAGATTAGATTAGATAGGTGTGATACCCAATGATCACTGGGATTAATGGAGTTTTTAAAATTGGGATGGTTAGAGGAATCTGAAATGAGTCCGTGGCTCACATTTTTGCTGAGCAATTATTCAAACAGTGCTTGAAAGCTTTGCCAAAGTTTCTGATCTGTGACTCCTGTTTCTAGACTTCCCAGTGCTCATCTGTGCCAACAACAGAATGTAAGGCTTCAGGAGATCGCAGGGCTGGGGCAGCACTCATGACTAACTATAGACCGTCTGGGTAGGAGGATGGCCAGCTTTCAGGTGGGACTTTGAGGCTGTGAAGCAAGAGATAACAAATGACAGAAACAGTTTTGTCTGTAGTGTGGTATTGACTATTTGTCCTCGTTCTCCTACTTTGTCAGGCACAAGTGTGTAGGGGTACCTCATGGGAAAGTAAGCTGTTGTGATACTCGTAGTTGATTATAAATCATTTCCTTGAGGCTGTGCTTTGATCACCTCCTCAGGTCACCTTCAGGGCACCCTGGGGTTCTCCTTTGGGCTTTATGACACCTTGAAGACAACCTTAATTTTTTGTTGCCAATGTATAGGGATTGGGCGACCAGCTGGAGACTGTCCACGCCTCTGTCCAGCCCTGACTTCACTGCTGTGGGGAACAGATGCCACCTTCTTTAGTCTGATATTGACACTCAAGTCAGAGTACAGCAGAGCATGAACCTAGACCTGAAAAGCAGTGCCAGTGACTGTAGTATGAATATAAGCTCTGTCCTTAAGTCCCTAGCAGTTCATCTATCAAGGTCTTGGAAAATTTCCAGGCATAAGAATGCTTGTGCTACCAAACTGCTCAAATGTTCCCCCACACAGCTTTAGGCGATGCCAGCTAATGCCTCCCAAACAAGTCTCAAGTGCTGTTTGGGTGTTAGCATGGCCAGGAACCATTTAAAATATGCAGGCTGCATGCAGCCACTTCCTTTTGGAGGTAAAGGCTATTTAATACTGTGGATGTGAGCCATTCTGTAGCAGCTGAGACCAGTGCTAGGGAATGAGCCAGGCACATTTAATTCATCAGAGTTCAATTCATTACCTCTAGTCCACCAAAGAATAAGAAAAATAACAACAAAAAAAGCGCTTTCGTTTAGCACTTGATCTGATTATGTTTTCTGAGAAGCTTTCTTGCTTCTCAGATTAATTAACTTTATTCTGACTCCTTCTTGGACTTAATTCCCACTGAGACACTGTAGGTATTTCAAATCGACCCTGTCCAATCTACCTGCCTTCTTAAAATCTTTTTCTTCTAAAACCTGCCCAGAGTTTTGGATCTCTTGACTTTAATGATAATATACTTACATTTTGTCCTTTATTTCCTCCCAATTTCAATACTCTTCCATATCTTCCCAATTCATTGCTTTCTCACCTTTTTAACCCTCCCCATCCTTAATTCTAACTGTACCACAGATTGATCTGTATGTACATTTGCTTTCATTTCATCTTATGCTCCTTGTTTTCCCAATTTCTTGTAATATTTTCATTTGAATGCTGTATTGTTTCCTGTAGCATATTCCCTGTCATTCTGCTTTGCTCATTTTATAATACAACCTTTTCACTTTGATCCATAATTTCTTTCTATACTGATACTTGTCCTTAATTATTACAATTATTTGCCACTAGAAAAGTTCCTTCCATTGCAAAAATATTCTGCAGACTTCCCTTTCATAAAACAATATTCCTATGCCTTATCCTTGTTTCTTATGCTTTAGTCAGGTCTAGCTGTAAATAGCAGTACAAAAAGAACATTAATGACATGGTGGTATAGAAAAGTCCAGGCTATGGCACTGCTGTGATATCTGAACACTTTACACATTTAAGTAAGACTAACATGTACTCTGGTTAATGTTGATCTGCAGGTGTCGTTTTGATTTGACCATCAGCATCTGTAAATTCCCTTTGATTTCAACGGGACACCATATGGTTGAACCTTTAGGCCTATGTGCAGTCCCAGTATAGCTCCAGGGAGAATGTGGGGACCGAGAAGTACAGCTCATAGGAACAGGACCTTAGGTCACAAATTTCTCAAGCTGTAAACGTGAAGCTTCATGTAAGTGTATGAAATCTCAGATAACTTCTAATCACAGCAGTATCAGGGCACATCAGGGGCGTATTTAATCATAACATAGATGTGCCACTTTACTCCAGGAGTATTTGAAAATATGTGTCTTTTTTCCTTTTCCTGTGAAATATATTTGAAAGTAGAAAGTGCTTCTTGAGGCTGGCAAATTCGGGACTATTTCCATAACAATAGCTTTTAGAGAAAGCTGTTAGGTCTGAGAAATAAAGCAAACCTGTTAAGTTTCCCTGGTCATTAGGAGCCAAATTGCTCCTGCCCACTTCATCCACAAAACCTGGCTGATGTAAGGTCTTGTGGCAGTGGAAGATTTAAACTCTAATTTATTTGGAATAAATACTGTCCAAGCAGGATTGAGCCTGCACAGCGCGAATAAAGAACATGCTGCATTTAAGAGGCCATGTCTGACTTTGAAGACATATGGCAACGCTTCCTGAAGTCAGAAATGAAATGTAATACTTGTAATATGGCATGTAATACTTTCTGTACTCCACCAAATTACCAGGGAGACGGATTGTGCTGAGTATACTGACAAATGTCCCTTCTCATTATGGTTTTGCCCTTTTTATATTACCATATCATTATTCTTTTTCTTTTGTATTCCAGCGTGCAATTTAGATGATTACAGTCTTCAGCAATTCTAAATATTGTTTTATTTTCAGGATCACTTAGAGAACGATCAGATATTTATTATTCTTTTGCTAATACGAATTCATCAGTAAAAATATATACCTTGAGGGGAGCCACCCATTGCATTTAGCCAAGCCATCCAACCATTCCAAAGGTAATAAAATAGCATTTATCACTGGGAATAAACTATGACATTTCTTTCTAATGAGATTTCTGAGCTGACTCTTGTTGGCAGCCATTTTACATTTGTGATGTTAATAATGAATGGGAACCTGATGTTAATAATTAGTAGCTGTTTTCTTTTATAATCTTTTTCTAGCATAGAAGCACACTTCCCTTGGGTTTCTTATTGTTTCAAGCAGGGCATTTGTGTCGCGGTAGCATGAATGCAGCCTTAGCCTCACACGGTAGCTGAACAAACAAACAGCCTCCTCAAGCTTGTGCCTAAAAAAAGAAAACAAGAAAGCCCACATAATACCACCTATCTGTATTTATTTTCATGAAGGAACAGAAAACTGTTCTTTTGAGATGGCAGCTCCCCCACACCTCCAACCGGGTGGCTAACACTCCTGAGAAGCCCTCTGCATCCACAGGGACACATCCACCACCCCTCTGCTGCCAGCTCACACCTTCCCCATGGCAGCATTGCTCTTTAGCCATGGCAGCCTCGTGTGGCTGTGAAGCTGCACCGAGAGCCTTGGCTGGAAACAACCATGGGATGCAGAAAGAAAACAGTCCATCACATTGCCAGAGATTCCTGTTCTTTCCAGTGACAAAATGAACCAGACACTTGACTCCATATGGGAGGAAATGAGAAACGGATACACTTTGGTTTGACGAAGAGATACGATCAGAGGAAAGATAATTCCCCTCATTGCGGGAAAGGCTGGGAGTAATTCTTTGGCAGGCATCAATGCAGAAGGACAAGTCAGATGGTCAGGGTGGTCCTTCCTGGTCTTGAAAATCTATTAAGCCTCTGCATATCCTCACAAACCTGGGGAAGGAGGAGGTCTCAGCAGGCAATTGCTTGAGTCCACTGTTCAAGTGAGACAGTGGGACTCAAATTGTGTAAGGAGCAGTTTCTTTTTTTTTTATTTTAAATGAAGAAACCTAATTAAAATGATAGGAATTTCCTGGGGAAATTCTCAGACTGTTCATTTTGTAAGACCCTTTGCATTACAAAAGGTGTTTGAAGTCCTTGAATTTTTACCCTTTAGCCACCTTTAATCTAATTTCTAATCTCTTAATAGCCTTAATTGAGTTCTGAATACTTCAAATTATTAAACACCTTCAGGGGATTATGATTTGTATTTCTGATTATACAAAAACAATATCAATTTCACAAAACAACACCCATATTTATGTCAAATTAAACAACCAGGGATATAAAGCATATACATGAAGGGCAAGATATTTGCCTTTGAAACACTATTTTAAAAGACTTGTGCTTTCAGGCACGTTGAAGGATATGACTGGTGAGAAATGAGGAAACAAGATCTTGATGTAGGCCTCAAATAAACTAAGTGCCATTGCCTTTTTGGCATCTTTATCATACGAGTGCAGGTTGCCCATGGATGTGGAGTACGCAGTTGCCGGTGGGACAGTGGGGTGGTGGGCCACACAGCCCAGCATGGCACAGGTGGGAGAACCGCCTGCTCCTCTCAACTGGGATGGACCTCCTTCCCATCCCAGGGCCTTCACACTCTGCTGCTGCTCCAGTGCTGGGTACAACTGGTCTGAAGGGGTTTCTGCCAACACCTGCCTCCACAGGCAAGGCCCTGGCACAGGCTGATGAGCAGTGGTGGTTTTCTTCCTGTGGCTCCCACCCTAGATGCCCTGGAGTCCCCCTTCTCTCCCAGGGCCCCACAGTCCCTTCAAACACCTGTTCTCAGAGCTGCTTGCTCCTCCAGGCCACACCTCCAGGCACCCTCTCCATCCCACTGTTGCTCTCATCTTCTTACCTACTGCCCCCAGAGTCCATGGTGAATCCTTCCAAGTTGGCTTATGCTTCCAACTCCACCTAAGCCCCTTTGTTCCTCTAAGCTTTCCCGATCTGCTCTGCCTCTGCCCCACCTCACTGCACCTCTGCAGTGCCATGGGCTTTTCTCCTTCTCTTCCTCCTCTTCCTTTTCCTCCTCCTTTACTTGCCTGTGGTTCCCTGGCACCAAGGCTATTCATTATTTCCCTCCCCATCATTCCCACTTCCCCTTGGAGGATGCCTGCCCTGGCAGGGACAGCAATCCTTGCATTGGTGAGGCATCGGCTCAGACATCACTCTGAAGGCAAAAAGACTCCGTGGTAGAGAGGACAGATGGCAGCTCTTCCAGGCAAGGGGTGAACCCAGTGCTTTTATTCAAGGGGAGTAGCAACTCGCTTTACACACTGTCCCAAGCTGTGGAATAAAACACTCTCCAGTAAAGTGGACAGAGCATGGAAACCAGGTATATGTGGCATGAGCTAATACTAATGGAAGAGTTCAATTCTTACCAAATACAGCCTCCCTTGTGAAAATCAGGAACTTCTTTCTTAGCAAAACACAAACAAGCTTTCTTAACCTGAAGAAAGTATCAGCTTTTTCACTTTTGTTTGTTTGAATCCAACTGGGTTTATTAGATCTCAGCTTCAGCTGCTGTTAGCTTAGCTCCACTTGTTTTCATCTTCCTTCCTCTTGAAGAATCTGCTTTAACATCCGGCATGAGAAACACAACCTTTGAGAGCTAAATCCCTTTCCCTAACTTCAGGGCAAGCCTTCAACTTGTCATTGCTGAGCATCTTGTATGTTTTCTAGGGACCCTTGCAGAAAGTCCATGAAGTTTCCAGGGAACCCACAGTTGTGCTTGTATCCATGACTGGTAGCCACTGTAGAGTCTATACATAAAACAAATGCCCACTCAATGTGCTAGTGTTAGAGCTTGGATCTAATTCTGCCAACATTTTTTCAGGGTGAGCAGTGCTCTACTTCAGAAGTTGTCCTGTTAATTAAATAGGCACAAAAAGCATATTATTAGACATACTTGAACTATTTATTGGTATTATTTACAATTTGTATTGTGGTAGCAGCTGTGATTGGCAGTCAAACTCTAGGGAGTTTTGGTTTTGACAATATATCATTACGTTAAAGCAACATCTTCTTCTGTGAGCTTCCAGGCTGAGGTGCTGATCCAGATGTCTGTGCTCAAACTTACCTGCTGGGGCTGTCCATCCATGTCCACAGATGTTCAGAGAATGGATATTTAAGCAGAAATATAGTCTACATGGCTGGGTTGAGGCTTGTACTTCAGTTTCAAACTCATTCCTGTCTTTTTTATTTCTTTCAATATTGAATTTTACTGTGTACTTACTTTTACATTTACTACCTAATAAATTGAGACTTACCTAACAAGGACACTTACATTTAGATCTATTTTTTTAAACACAGTAATTTTTAATGCACTATATGGACCAGAGTAATTATAAAAGATGAGTTAGGACATAATTTTGCAGTCCAGCATCTGTGCAGAAGCCTGTCCCATATGCTTTACATAAAAGGCCTGACTCATGCAGGTGTGACGGCAAGATGAGGGCCACTAAACAAAGATGAAAACAGTCAAAAGACTTTGGTTAAGGCATTTTGGCTGAGACACTTTAGTTTAAGAAGGTCAGCACGAAAAGTCATTCAGTTCTCCTTTTGACTTCTTACCCTAGAAAGAGAGAACAATAATAAAATCAGGCAGCAATAAATTTAGAGCAAATTTTAAAAAAATACTTTTATGTAGCACATGCCCTGACTATAGAATTCATTGCTGTAATAGGTCACCAAGTTAAATACCATAGCTGGATAATTTTATCGTCATTTATAATGAGCCAAATCCTCCCCACCATAGCCAAGCCAATGCTCTTCAGTAAGATGGAAACAAAAACAAAAAATGGTGGGATTTACCCCAGTATTTATGGGACGGCTATGCTCTATGAGAAGAACAATAAAGGTAATTAGATCACATGCTCATCACATCATCTGTTTGCTGAAGTGGGGGAGTAAGCTCTATAGGCACTATAAAGGGGCCTTAAGTGTGACAGATGTTGACCACTGGGACAGTACTGGGTCACAGATGCTTTACTGAAAAACTTGCTCTAGCTACAAATTACCCTGGCAAGCTATAGGCATCCCAGTGCATTCTGTAATTATGAACTATAGGACTTCATACATATGCACTGAGAACTTGCTTCCTCTTTCCTCATCCATGAAGAACTTTCCAGCACAATGCGAATTACACAATGGTGTTATAAATTACATGCCAGGTTTCAGCCTGATCTTGGGTATTTACTGCTAAACCTTTCAAACTACTGGTTTCCACTTAAAATTATGACACGCTCCTTCAACAACAATAACCCAGTATGTAAGGATCCTGCATACCTTTCAAACATTTCATAAGGAAAAAAGTCAGCCTTAATTTGCAAGTGAGGTTTATTGTTTCAGTGGCTCAAGGCAACGCAACCTCCTTAGAAGCAGACTGCCTCGTCAGTGTGCTGGCAGGAATGTGACACAGGAGACACATGTCTAGAGCCAAATTCAAGGAAAGTTACAGTGTCAAAGCCCCAGTTTTCAGTAAAATAAATTTCATGTCACAGATAAGCACAGCCTTTAAAGGGGTCAAGTCTAGCTAGTGCTGCTAGGGAGACTCTTGGCTCTCCAGGGTGAGGTTTTACCAACCCTAGGTGTACCTTACTGGCCCTCATCACTAGTACTTTGGTCTCATGTACCAAAATGGGAGAGCTTCTATCCCTTCCTATGCCATGTCTTCGGCATTGCCACTTCAGGGCTGAGGGAATCCTCTTTTTTCTCATGTATAGTTATTAAATGTCAGTGTCAGCAGCTGGCACTCAGCAGCCGACACCATCAGAGGGAACATCTCGATGGCCATCGCCTCAGCCTTGGCAGGGGATGCAGGGCAAATGCAAATACAGGCGAAGCTGTGCACTGGCTGACGCAGTAGCAGGAAAACACCCTTTAGCGGTATTTATCCTGCGCCTGGAGCTCCGGGGTGCCACCACCTCCTCAGAGCTGAGGCTCCTAAGAAAGGTTGCCTGAAAAGCACCCACAGCCATCCTGGGAGAAATCGCTCCTACCAACAGTCGCTGTGGCACAGGGTCTGTGGGAATTGTCCGCTTGGGGTAGCTTCCAGGGCGACAGCCTAGGGGACAGGAGATGATGAAGAGCTCCAGCAACGATGGTCCCCTGCAGGGACGGTGGATTTTCGCACATGTAGCCCCCATATCACAGTGGCGCAACGGTGGAGGAGAAGGCGGGGAGGGAGGGAGCGCGGGCAGACGAGCCCCCTGCGGTGCCCTCTCCCCGCTGAGGCTGCCTAAATAGGCTACCCCGATTCTGCTGGTTGACCTCACTCCAGTTTGCTCCAGTACTGCACCCTCGGGGCGAGGCAGCCACTAGGCTGCACCCCCTCGCCCCCACGGCCCGCCACGCCGCCAGCGCTGCCCCCCAGCATGGCGACACCGTCCATCACAGCCATGTTACAGTCGGGCTTTTGTGAGGAAAAAAAAAATAAATTAAAAAATTACCTTTCCCGCCCACGCAGCGATGCTTTTTCAAGGGAAAAAAGACCAAAGCCCTAAACGCCAGCACGGT
>NW_010168684.1:0-285 GCF_000695765.1 Mesitornis unicolor
CAACAAGAGAGTAGAACAATGGAAGATACAACCAGATCTTAAAATCAAAACACCTTCCCTCCACCCCTCCCTTCTTCCCGGGCTCAGCTTTTGTTGCTGGTTCCTTCACCTTCCCCCTCCCCCTTTGCCTTGAGGTGCACGGGGATGGGAATGGGGGGTTGCATTCGGTCTTCCTGCCAGGCCATGAGCTTCTTAAGAGAAGGGGAAAGAAAAAAAACAACTCAGCCCAGTGTCTCTCTCTCTCTCTCTCTCTCTGCTTCCACGTGGTCCCCTTTCCATAGGGGC
>NW_010168685.1:0-8569 GCF_000695765.1 Mesitornis unicolor
ACTCCTGAGATTCTGTGATTCTGTGATTAAATGTTGTATTTTTAATCAAGCATTTTCTGATTATTATAGATTTCAAAAATATAAAGCTAAGAGGAGAAAAAAATCAATTGTTTGAGGTGTTCATGATTGGTTTGAGTGTATAGTCTTCAAAATTAGAGAATTATTTTAATGTTTTGTTAACAGAGGTGATAATTTAACACAATTATTACAGAAATTAGTTCTATTGAAAGAGATGAAAAAATTATACCAAATATTCCCTTCCATAGGATTACAAAAGCTGATCATGTTTTTATTATCTAGTTTAGATACAAAAATGTGGAAAATAACAGGAAAGCTTGCCTAATTTTATAAGGCTGAAAATCTGTAGTGAAAAGTAGGTTTTGGTTTTTGTTTTGTAGCTTTTTTTAAACAAAGAGATCACCCTTAGGTGAATCTCTTGGTGAGGGAGAGGTCTTGTGTAACTCACTCATATACCTTGAACTCCATGGTTACCTTCTAGATCCACAGTAATACTTAATATGAGGATAAATTAAAGGATCTATTTCATAGTCCATGTTCTCTAAGAAAAAAAGCAGTATTTTCTCTTCTAGCTGCAGTAGTTGTATTTTTCTCTTCTTTCTTTTGGTATTGTTTGTATAGCTATGATCTATTAAAATAAAGCAATTTAACCTTTTCCTCTACTCACATGTAGAACCCAGAGTATAATCTTCTGACATTTTTATTGCGAAGTACATGAAGAATTTAAACTGTATTTTCTGATTTATATAAGCAAATAATCAGAACTGTAAATGCATCATTAATGTTCAAATTAATAAAAAGAGGCTGGAGGGACATACCGAAGGCCAAATTTTCCTCTGAACTGTAATTTTGTTAATTATAAGATATCTGCACCTTATCAGATCTGCTGTCCCCATCAGATCTTAGATATTTTTTTTTTTATGAAGGAGGAAAATTCTAAGACTGTTTAGGGTGCTTGGGGCATAAAGAAGGAAATGTAATTTTAGCTAGGGCTTGAGTCCAGGATGCTTATAGCAACTTATTATATGAAAAGGGGATTTGCAGGAATGTGAGTTCTTAATTGTACAGTCTGAAACAC
This sequence comes from Mesitornis unicolor, assembly GCF_000695765.1. Taxonomy (NCBI): domain Eukaryota; kingdom Metazoa; phylum Chordata; class Aves; order Mesitornithiformes; family Mesitornithidae; genus Mesitornis; species Mesitornis unicolor. The sequence goes on from NW_010168685.1 coordinate 1,097, forward strand.
ACAGGCAGGAGTCAGAAAACTTTGAAGTTCGAGCCAATTCTGTTCTTAACGTTTGCTGAGCTTTTTATCTCTATGCAACAGTGATCTAAGGACGTTTGTACTAATATCTGCTTTTGATCCAACCAGTGACATTGTTTTGAAATGTAATTTCTGTCTGATGAGCTTATGTAGACATGCATTCTGGCAAGGTTAACATTCCAGTATGTAAAAATTATCTGAAATACAAAAGTTTTTCAGAGGTTTCAGTGGTTACTGCTTAAAACTGTTTGGAATGTAAACATCCCTCAAGTTCTGAGGCTGGAAGAGAAAATGTTTTGCAGATTAACCAGTGGCATCCAACATCTAAATAGCTTAATCAAGTCATGAAGATGATTTTCCAGACTTGCAGTGTAGAACCATGAAGAGAGTTACCAAGGATTACAGCTGATGTAAGCTTGCAGTTTACTTTCTCTAAGTACAAAAGACAATTGACAGTATTCTATCTGTCTCTTTAATGATATCATCAAAATGAGTCACACCCTTGTTAATATAAAAAGGTAAACATTGTCATCAATCTGCTATGAAATAAAAAATTATGTGTCCAGGAGCTCAGGTACTAAATGAAAAGATGCATTATAACTTTATTTATCTTATTTCTTAATATACTTTTATTATGCAAACATTACAGTATTAAATTTCTATAAAGTATACTAACCTCTAAAGGGAGGTTTTTCCCTTTCTTCCTTATCTGTTACAAAATTTGTTAGGGTGCGCTTACTAGAAGGCACTGTGTAAATGCAGCATGTTACGCTGAGACAGCAGAGATTAGACTAAATGAGAACACACTAGCTATAAATTTAACATGGTTCTTTTTCTGAAGTGACTACTTTATGTGCCTCCAAATGGAAAGAAATAGAACATCAAGCTCTTAAATTTTTTCTACACAAATAAAAACTAAAGTACTGAATGTCTTCATTTAATATCTTCAAAGCAATATTTTTATTAGGTACTAGAACAGAGTACAATGCACAAAAAAAGAGGGAGATGATGCAGGATATTTGTATTACACACCTTCAGTAAAAAAATATCTGTTTGGTTTTTTAACTCTCTATGACATTTTTCAAAATGTGGCACAAATCACTAGACTGTAATGTTCTGTTAACTTATCTACAAGTAACTGTATGTGGGTAGAACATTATAAAAGTTTCAGTGATGCGTATAAAATCTGTTTCTACTGCATGTTTGCTTAGGATTCAATGTATTTCCAGTTCAAGTCACTCATAATATTTCTACTGATTGGAATGGAACAGAATCACTAGATTGCATAACAATTGCTGTTAGCACATAACATGACTGATTTTAAAGACAAGAATAGGATTTCTAGCAATTGTCCATTTCAAAACTATCCCAAATAGACAGGTAGCTTAAAACAAGTATCATCTCCCAAAGAAAAAAATAAACAAATTATCTTCCCACTTAGTTCCTGCTTATGAGTTAGATTTTGGGGGTATTTAACAGAGTAATGAAAAGTGTATGGTCATTAATTGTAGACTTAATTCTTCAGAATTTGTTGTGTTAAAAAGTAATGTTTGCCATGAGTTTGAGGCTTTTAAATAATATAATACAAATTCAAAGAAACTGTTGTTATCATATATTAACATATAACAGAAAGAAAAAGGGTACTCTAAAAAAAAGGTTGCGGGTGTATATAGGTCTCATATGAAAGCGAAAAGAATGAAACAGCAGGAGATTAAATAAGCTATTTAGGCTATCCAAAAGATGAGAAAGCGGTGAGGAAACCTTATTGCAGCCTTTCATTTCTTAAATGTGGCCTACATTTAAGAGAAGATGAGGACGATCTTTTTAGCAAGGCCTGTTGTGACAGGATAAGGAGTAATGGTTTTAAACCAAAGAATGTAAAATAAAACTGGATATAAGGAAGATATTTTTTTACAATGAGGGTGGTGAAACACTGGAACAGGTTGCCCAGAGTGGTGGTAGAGGTGTCATCATCATCCTGACATTTAAGGTCAGGTTGGACGGGGCTCTGAGCAACCTTATCTAGTTGAGGTTGTCCTTGCTTTCTGAATTGTATGTTACATTTAAAATAGAAATTTCAGCAGAAAACATTGCCATAACGGTTTCTTCATAAAATCTTTCAAGTCTATGCAAGCTTCTTCATGATAAAATTTCATAAGTTTTTTCTATCTCTTTAAATCACAGTCTAATACAGGGGTAGAATGTCTTGTATAGAGTATATATAATAGCCAGAAAAAGTAGTGATTCAGCACTGTATGAAAATCTGTGTTTGGTAATTTGTTACATTTTATTGTGACATTAATATATGGTAATTTCTCCCTAGTTATAATCTGACTGTCAAGTAGTGTTATATTTAGTACTTTTTTACCCATTAACAATGAGTCACATATATAAGTCTTCTGCCAGGAAGATTGGTTGAATAAATAGAAACCAATATTATTAAAAGATATATGTGTGTATGAATGGCATATTTATATTCTGGAAGAAAATGTTGTTGCAGAATTATATTACTAGGAACTGAAACATGCCACTGTCATGGAAAATGTAACTACTAGTTCTTTATGGATGTTTTACTGTGTGCGCTACCTTTAGACTGTTTATGTCTATTTATTATATTTTATTTGGGTTGAATAGTACTATTAACACTTCAAGTTGGAAAATAGAAAAGAGCAAACCAGATGCTTCGTATTGCAGTCTTAATATATTGTTCTCCAAAGTTGCAGACAGAAAAATGTACACAATCTATACTATTTTATAAGAAAGGAAATAAATATGGGATATTTTAGTTAATTGTGCAGAAGTAGTTTCATGCTACCTTTTTTATTTTGCTTGAATATTCTAACTGAGCATCCTCAATCTGGAAGGGGAAATTGGTTATGAAAATAGCCGATTGTTGGTTTTTTTGCCACAGTGAAAGTGAAGAGAGAAAGGATAGAGCAGGGAATCAGCTGTACTGTAAGTCTAAAATGCCAAGAGAAAGTGTGTGATAAGGCTTCCCAAGATCAGAGAGCACTAGAAATGTGTTCAAGGTTTAAAATATTTTGGCTTCAGCATCTTAGATTCTTGGGTCAGGAGAAGATCTTCCCAACTCATAGCATGAAGCTTGGAAAGTCCTACAGCTGCACTTTAGGGTGGTGGACGTAAGATGCCAAATATTAAAATACTAGAGGCTTGGCTGAGCATATGATTCCATTGCAGAGATCCTAAAAGTCCTGTATTAAGGCCCCTAACTCACTGGAGCTTCTGTGGCTCTCAGCCTCTGGGTTTAGTGAAATCTGTTTTTATCTGAAAGTCTCCTATCACTCTAAGTTGCATAATTTCATGGCATAGGGAAAATTACTGTAGTTAATAATTTTTTTCCTCTGTAGCAGTTACTGCAAATGATACTCTGACATGTAAACAATTGAAATATTTCACAGTCAAATAAAAAATAACATCTCAGGTCTTCATCCTTCCAACTGATATTTAGTTACATGCCATTAAAAATTTTCTGGATGGAGAAGAATCAAGACCTTACTACTACCTGTGAAAGGGCTTGTCTCTTTCAGTGCTACGAACAGGTACTATCTGTTCACTGGAGTGTTATCATATAGGAAAGAAGTTCTGTTTTTCTCCTGTTACCCAAACATACTCATATGTATTTGATTGCACAAAATTGTGCTAAAATTTCTTAAATTATCATATACTAATGTCTGTAGAAAATAGACAGCAAAATGAAAGTATAAGCATTTTCTTCAGTCTTTGATATGACTTGGGATTCAGATAACGATGACTCATTTCACTAAGTGTTTGGACATTAATTTGCTTTTGAACTATTGAACTGGACATCTGTATTATTTTATTCAGTCTAGGTAGACCTTTTGCTTAGTACAAGAGTATTTGGGGATTGGATCCTTTTGACAACGAAATGAAACAACATCACATTACTCTTTCCAATTATAAGGGCATATGCACCCCATTAGAGGCCCACATGGCTTAACTGACAGCATGGCTGCACTTTTTGGGGGATGGCAGATCATGGGAATAAGTGGCTCTCTAGGCCCTGGGGCATTATTTTCTTGATTCAGAATTCAAAGAGGCAAAAATAGACAAGAGCCGTTTAACCAAATGCTGTAAACTATAATTGGTTAGAGTAATCTCCCTTTCATTAAGTGCATATCAAAACTAAATTAAATAACTTAGTAAGGGAGTTTCATTTTACAATAGTACTAAAGCAGCAATAAATAGAGGAGTTGTTTAGTGTTTTAGTCCAAGTTAGGAGGGATCTTTTTAAGTTAATGTCCTTATTTTCCCTACTGACTATACTATGATTTGTGTTCTCCTTCCTGTTTTTTTTATGGCTATGTACAATTGAGCAAGATTATTTGGTGCTCAGAAACATTACTGGGATTTGAGATACATGGAACATCACAGGATCTTTTTGACATTTTCATGGTTGTTTAAGCTGGTTTCAGTGTGTTATGTATTCACACTGCCCAACTCTCAGTAACTGAATTTTGAGTCTAATGTCACTTCAGTTTTTCTATAAACAGTGGAAAAAAAAATTACTTCCATTATGGAAGTGATGGAAGTGAATGACTTAGTTTAGCCTCTTAATTCCGGTATCTAGTTTAGAGTGATCATAAGCTGTCTTTTTCCTCCTCACCAAATGCTACAAATGTGAAACACCTGAAAGAAGATCAAGCTTACAGAAGATACATAGAGATACAGGAGCTATTAGAGAGCTTATAAAGCAGACATTTTCAATATAAATTCCACTTATTGTTACTTTTCACAAATCATTGTTTAAAAATTTTAAACATCTGTATTTCTGAGAAAATAGAGGTGCATATCAAGGTAAATTCTTGCCACTAATAGTTTTTCACTCTGAACAAAGAGACAAGGACATGTAAAAGAAGCAGCTGATTTTTCTATGCAAAATACACATCTCAATGTCCCTAAAGGCTTGATCTCATTTTCGTAGCAGCAGTAACTTTAACCAAAAAAAAAGAGAGAGAAAAAAAAAAGGTAAGACTATGAGGAGAATCAATAGCACAGATTTTTATTATCTGACAAACTTTGAATATAGTGTAGCTTAAAGCATTTTTGTGAAGTTGTAAGCATTTCAGAAAATGGCTTTACTCTCTGAATGACAATAGACCATAATTTTAAAATAACAGTTTCATAGCTGAAAATACAGCGTAGGATTAGATTTGCATCCTAGTATGCACTGGAATACCAGGAGGGGGATCAACAGCCTAACCATGTGCCACGGTTTTCAGTGATTTGATTTAAGTCCATTCTAAGCTACATCAGCAGCAGTACTGTTACATTAAAAGTTCACCTGTATGTACACACAGTGGCTGGAAAGCCACAAGGGTCTTCACAGTTAGCACTGCCACTAGTGCCACTCCTCCCTTCAGTGCTGCAACTCCTACCACAGGCTTTTTACAGGTAAATGAAAACATGTGAACAGAACACTGCTCCAACATGGAAAGTTAAGAAATAGTTTTTATCCTGACTCTTTTCCTTCCCCATTGCAGTAGACAACATTGTTCTTATCACCTGTGTACTGGGTTTTCTGTGAGGGGGTTTTGGTTTTGGTTTTGGTTTTGGTTTTGGTAGTGGGGGAGGGCTATGGACATAGCCCTGGAAGAATCTACCTGAAAAGCTCCCCCCCTCTAATGTCAGACCCACCTCTGACAAGGGCCAAGCCAATCAGTGCCTTTGTGAATTCATGTATTCAAGGAGGGGTGCAGGGCATGCTCTCTCTCTCTCTCTTGCACCAGACCTGACCAGCGCAGCTCAAGGTGTGAGTGGCGCGGCCCCAGCCCTGTCCTGCCCGGCCAGGCTGGGTCGGCCCGACCCCAGCTTAAGCTTAAGCCTCGCTGCAGCTCCAATCCGAAAGAGAGAGCCGGGAACTCTTCAGAACCATCAGAAGGGACCTGCAGCAGAGAAATGAGTGGGACCTGAGGAGAACAACTTTAAAAAAATCACCAAAGGTTGGCTGAAGGAAGAAAGGACAGGGGAGATGGGAAGGGCACAGAGACAGCTTCAACTGCAACCCATGCACCATGTTGACCCACCTGCAGCCCATAGAAGCACACTGGTTCGGGAAGAGCCACATGAGCAGGTGGCAGCCCCTGGAGAAGCTGTGACTCCAGACACTATGTGCTGGAGCAGTTCATGTGTGAGGGAGCTGTGACCATGAGCAAACCCAGATTGGAGTTTTGTGGACTTGGGCTGAAGCAGTTTTGTGTGTGAGGGAAACTGCAGCTGTTAGCAGACCTATATTGACTTTTGTGGACTTTTTCTCCTATGGGAAGAGTGCCACGTGGAAGCTGAGGGAGGCTGGGAGGAGTCCTCCCTACCCCTGGAAGAGGAGTGGCAGAGACCACATGGCATGAAGTGACTGCAACCCCCATTCCCATTACCCCTGCACCCCTGGGCAAAGCCAGGGAAGGTGAAGAAACCAGGAACAAAGCGGAGCCCGGGAAGAAGGGAGTGGTGTGGGAAAAGTGTTTGACTTTAAGATCTGGTTGTATCTCTCATTGTTCGGCTCTGATACTGTTGGTAACAAATTAAAATTGTTTTGTTTTGTTTTTTTTCTCTCCCTGTGATTAGTCTGTCTTTTGCCCATGATCTTTTAAGTGATAAGAAGTCCTCCCAGTCCTTATTTTTACTACCCCCCTTTTGGGGGCATCGTGGTGCTCAGTTACTCACTGGGCTTAAGCCACGACAACCTGTTGGTATTCCATTCCAGCTTGGTGTTAGTTAAGGGAGGCCAACAGTTGCTTTGTGACAGCAAGCACTTAAGTGGCTTCATATACTCAACCTACACAGTTGTTCGTTTCTCATGAAACTTGAACCAAAGATTTCTTTGCAGAAGAGCAGAGCTGGAGGCTGGAAGAATGCTGGCACATACCATGCTGTGGTGCCTTTATTCTTATTTAGGCATTTGCTATTAGCCACTGTGGGAAGGAAACTGGGCTTGATGGGCTTTTTATCTGACTCAGAACAGCCATTTCTCTGTTCTTTTGTACCTTCAGAAAATGTGTTAAGTACAGTATGAGCAGATCCTTCATCAGAGTCTTTCATGAGATGAAAGAAAATCCAGAAAGACCTAATAAAATTCTGCAGTAAAAATATCAGTAATCTTCCCACTTTCTGCTTCTTCATGAACCTTGTGCCTATTCAAAATGCAAAATACTTAACCATTCTACAGCTCAACAATGCATGCAGCACACTGACTGTTACTGTCAATATTTGTCAATTGCATTTCTACTAGAGATTAATGTTTAAAACATCTAAAACATCTATCTGCTCTGTGTTGTAAGTGCCCATTTGACTAGTATTACTGAAAAGAGGAAAAAGTTAAACCTCTATAAACTGTGCTGTAATGTTAATTTTAAATTTAATTAAAGCAATAAATAGTTTAGCATCTTGAAATCACAGAATCACAGAATCTCAGGAGTT
>NW_010168686.1:0-1777 GCF_000695765.1 Mesitornis unicolor
CCTAACGTTCTGTGATTCTGTGAAAAAAGGAAGACTTAAAACACCATTCAACTACTAGTTTCTGATCTACGTGATGGGGAACAAGCTCTCCTCTGTACTTTCAGTATCAAGCCCACTTCTACTAGCACTAGGTATATGCTCAGATAGAAGAATTTAACATGGGCCACACAGCTGTGTAGCAACAGAAACGTAATTAAGGTTACATTTCTATTCTGGGCTTCACAAGCACAGCAGGTTTAAAGAATGAAAGAGCCTTTTCCTTTAGAACAGAACACGTTAGGTTGACAACATTCCTGGTGTGCGCAGCCAGATGTACAGCCAGGTTACCATTGGGAATTTTGTTTTTTCTCTTAAAACCACCAGGAGATGCTCAAAATCTGCACTGTGTCAAACCACGCTCCTTCATATAAGTCCTAAAAGCTCTGCGGTCATAATCCAGAATAATTACTAAAAGTTAATGCATAAAAAATAAGGACCAGATCACAATGTTTGTATTTGTTTTCACAACTACTACTTAGTGTTACTTCTAATAATAACAAAATACTGCAAGTAACAGAAACTGCAATACTCTGTAGCAGGAATAGAAAATACCACTTTGTCATTAAACTTGTTATAACTTTGCTGAAAGCTGGGAAACATCTGTCATCCTTTTCTCCAGGTATGTCAAAAGTTATAACTTTGCTGAAAATTGGGAAATATCTGTCATCCTTTTCTCCAGGTATGTCAAAAGTGCACAAGCGAAACAAAGTCACAGTTTTACATTCAAAATCTTGGCTAAAGGTTTCCTAAGGCAGAAGCTTTCACAGCTCTCTCACACATCTCTTCTCAAGAGAACATTAAAACTATTAAGATAATGTATAATTTAGCCTTGACCAAACATCCAGAAGTAACAGCACCCCCGAAGAAGACACTGGAAGGGAGAGGTCAGTAAGTTGCTCACAGGTCTAGCTCACTGCACACACAGTGGATGATGGGACAAGACAGGACATGAGGGAGCACCAGGCAAGTGTCAGGTTCCTGCAAACTTCAGCTTTCATTGCAAATTGTCACTAATGCAGAAAGAAAGTAACTCTTTACTAGCTACAAGATAGCAGGTGATTTGCCTTGCCTTCTTTCAACTCCCTCCAGAACACAACTTTTACCTTATTTCTAACAAGGTAGAGGGAAAGATGCATCCGTGTTGCAACGCCAGAGTTACAGACATAATCCTCTTTTAAAAACAAAAGAAACAAAATTAACCACCAAACATTTTGATGCTAATTATAAATTATGGGGGATAAAACTCCTCTGTCAAGAAACTACAGTTAGTATATACAGCATAGCACTTGCTCACTTTTAAGATCACTTCAGATGGTTATTTAAGTTTCTTAGCTAATCTGCACCAGGTTATTTCCAAATATTTCAGCTAAAATTAAAGGAATGCCTTCATTCCCTACTCAGCATTTTAAGCTGAGGTCTTACACCCCCATTGCTCGTCACTAACTGGCATCTTAATTTGTTGGCAGATACCAGTGTTTAAAAGGTGCTAAACAGGAATCAATACTCTTGGCTCACTGTGCCCATAGTTTCCCCTCTTCTGCAAGGAACAGACCAGCTGTTTTGGTCTTCCTGAGCAATGGTGATGCATTCACTAGTGAATCATCATTGCTCTCGATGGCTCTCAGTTGGTGCATCCCATTTTCTACCACCATGGCCTTTCCACTCTCATATATTCACACCATCTTTTTAATGCCTGTTCTTATTAATCTAACGTAGCTTCCACTTTCTGTGTTCTTTC
>NW_010168686.1:1808-3287 GCF_000695765.1 Mesitornis unicolor
ATGTGTCTGAAGTAAATGCAGAGCTTCTAATGCCACCAAATAGATGTGCTGCTACATTTCCTACAATTTGTTGTCCTTTTTTTCTTGCTTTAAGAGGATTTGCACAGAACACATTTGAATATTTGCCCAACTCATTTCCTACAAAGACTGAGGTTCTTTCTACACGCAACCTCACAAACTATTCCAAATACGTATGAAACAACAACAGACACAGTAAACAAAGAACAAACCTTAGACTATGAACAAATTGATTCCTAACAGCAACCATTTTTTCCATCAAATTTTTGTTGATTTTTTTTTGTAAGACATAGATTGGCATGCAGAATAGTTGACTATTCGTTAAAGAAAGTTGGTTTAGGATAAAGGAATAGGTACCACATCGGTTAACATTTCTTCAGAAAGGATTTTCTAGTAGACAAAATGTTTATTCTGAAACATTAAATGAGCATTAATCCTGAAAGAGGATTAAACAAGGGCAGCCTCATACACACTACTTTTAGTCTACTTCATAAAGAACAATACTCAGGAGATTATGGTCTTTTATTTGTGCTCCTCATTCCCTAGCCTCCCCAAACCCCAGCTGAAATTGGCCAGTAGATTCCAACATTCAGTGGTACAGAGCTGTCAAACGTATTTAGACTTTGTGGTGGGTTTCAAGAAAATCAAATCCCAGGCGGAGGTGATCTCATAAATAACCCATTTAGGGAAACAGGGAGAACTCAGCCTTTATTCCTTTGTTTTGGCTGTCAGCACAGGACATGCATTTAGTCTGAAATGAAGTATGAGCCTATTTAGCATTTGACAAAACTATTAGGTTGGAAGTATGAGAAGATAAAGCTAGCAGTGAAGTCAGAATGATGCAAGGAAAGCATCATAGGACTTAGGAGATGTATCACCGTGAGGAAGCATAATATGGGAAGAAGGTGAAAGTTGCTGCACAGGGATTCAGATAACCAGGATACAATATAAGTTTTTGTAGGGTGACAAACCCATAAGCATTCAAGGAGAGGAGACTGGGAAAAGAAGGCAGAGAGCACACAAGTCCATAGTAAATTAGGCTTATTTACATGACACATTGCAACAGTGCAAAAGGCCCAAGTACCATCACCTGTGGCTTCCTTGTGGCCAGGAAGGCCAATGCCATCCTGGGGTGTATCAGGAGGGGGGTGGTTAGTAGGTCAAGAGAGGTTCTCCTCCCCCTCTACTCTGCCCTGGTGAGACCGCATCTGGAATATTGTGTCCAGTTCTGGGCCCCTCAGTTCAAGAAGGACAGGAACTGCTGGAGAGAGTCCAGCGTAGGGCTACAAAGATGATCAAGGGAGTGGAGCATCTTCCTTATGAGGAGCGGCTGAGGGAGCTGGGTCTCTTTAGTTTGCAGAAGAGGAGACTGAGGGGAGACCTCATTCATGTTTATAAATATTTAAAGGGTGAGTGTCACGAGGATGGAGCCAGGCTCTTCTCGGTGACAAACAATGGTAG
>NW_010168686.1:3359-21338 GCF_000695765.1 Mesitornis unicolor
CCAGGCTGCCCAGAGAGGTTGTGGAGTCTCCTTCTCTGCAGACATTCAAACCCCGCCTGGACGCCTTCCTGTGCAACCTCATCTGGGTGTTCCTGCTCCGGCAGGGGGATTGGACTGGATGAGCTTTTGAGGTCCCTTCCAATCCCTAACGTTCTGTGATTCTGTGATTCTTCTACATTCTCTGGAAAATCTGCTATATCGTATTCATGTCCTAGCAGTGTTTAGCAATAAGACTTCCTGGAATGCAGTAAACTTACCTTCTCCATTTTGGAAAATTTAGTATCATCACACTGCCATAAACTGGGTCGCTTATTACCACGTTTTCCAAATTCCTTGTCATTGATGCTATGGAATAGCAGATGTCCCAGCACAGGTCCCTCCAAATCTGAGGCCAATCTTCCGATGTATTTCTATGTTGGAACCTGCCAACAGTCTCCCTGGGTAAGATGGATGCAAAACACCCAATATACTCTTTCTTTCTCCCATCCTCTCCACAGATGTTATCTGCCCTGATCATCTTTTTTACCTAGTGATGCTATGGCATTACACAGGGTTTATCAGTGCATATAACTTTCCAACCTCTTCATCAACTTCTCTTTAAACTTGCCTTACTGCATTTTTATATTTAACTGCTGAAGTTTATCTAACCTTTCTACTTCTACCATTTCGCTGTAAGTTTTGGAAAGACTCCTTTTTACCTTGTATAGTTACAGCAACTCTCTTTTAATCTCCTTCATATCTTTTAATGCATTTATTCATAGTTACTACTGTAAACCACCTCCACATTGTCTGGAAATATTCCACCCTCTTCATACCACCCTCTTTTTCTAAGAAGCTGCTTTATTTTTGTGCAACTCTTTCAGAAACCAAACATTATTCCAAGAGGTTTAGCTTCTTTTCTCCAGTAGGGATACTAAATGTAAGTTTGTTCTGAACACTGTTACAAGGTGAATATTTCACAGGATACCAAATATAAGTTTATTCTGAACACTGTTACAAGGTGAATATTTCACAGATTAAAAGTCATGGACAGGACTCTTGTTCATAACAAATAACTAGGGGTTTGTTTCTTTTCCTTCTGGAACATTCTTGCTTTTTTGTTCCACGGGACTCTTCTTCATAACAAATAACTGGGGTTTTGTTTCTTTCCCTTCTGGAACATTCTTGCTTTTTTGTTCCACAAAGCAGTTAATACACCACCTAAAAATGTAGTTCCCCCAGCATAACATTTACCCAGTCTACTCTGGTATCTCCCACAAGAATGATGCTCCCTGGTTTTGTAGCCTCTCTGACCTTCCTCAGTTTGTCACAGAGCCTGTGACACACAATAGGCATTACAAACTCAGAAGGAGTTAAGTGTTAATCCATTAATTAGTACATGCAGAAGAAACTCTAAAACTCACTTCTCTTCCTTTATCCCAAATGACCCTAACTCAGGATAACATTTCTATAATAATAGATAATGATAATTATGACGCTTAGAGCTGTGTCTGTGTAAGGCTTTCAGGTAGCAGCAAAAATCTATGAAAATGGATTAGGCTATCAAAAAGTCCCTCCGCCACCGATTAAACACAAAGAATAGAATGTCCTGCTTAAAACCAGGGTGACCTTCACCTCATGCAGTCAAACACAATCTTGTGGAAGATGCTGGATGCTTAACCTACAAAAAGCAGCATCCTCCTTCTTGAAATTCTCTCCTGTGTTTCAGCTTTCCACTGATTTCTAGTGCGCAAGTCCTGCTGACCAAAATCTATTTCAACAGATTTTTGTTGCCTTTCTTGCTATGACCTTTTTTTATCATCAATGCAGACTGCAAACAGAAGTATGAAAAATCACAAAACTGGCAAATTTCTTTCACAGATGTCACTTTAAGTATTGTTAAACTTTTCCCTTATGGCAAATGATACTGTGTGATACACATTTCATAAGTCACCTGTGCAGTGCCAAAAACACGTGTGTCTGGTCTGCTGAACAACAGCTCCTTATCTGACAATAATCCTGAGGTAATAATGAGGTATCATAACCACATTAACTCCATGGGAGACCCATTTCACTTGACACTGCTGTCTTTTTGCACAGACACAGCCTGCCCTAACCTTCTAATGGCATCATCTCAATTAAGCATCTACTTAATTTGAATAAATCTGTGCTTCGGTGCAGGTGCTTTTTATGCATAAAGATCAGCTGCTTGTGTTGTTTGAGATGTGCTTCTACACCAGGAAATTGCGACAGAATATCCAAGAGGGTTATCTACATAACCATAAAGCAAGCAAAGACTCCTTCAGTTGTTTTTAGGTCTGTATGGATATTCCTCTAGCAAGCATCCAAAGTCTTTTCACGAAAAAAAAGAAGACTATCAGAAAATGTCTAGATAAGGTAAGAGATTTTGATATAGAGAGAGTAGTAGAACTTGCAGTCCTTATATCAAAACTGCACATAGATTCTCAAGGCCACTGAGAGTGCTTGATTTGAGACAGGCATCCAACTACGCCTGTGCCACCACCTCAGATGTCCTCTGGTTCTTATACTGGGGTGGAAAAGGCTTTCTTTAAAGGTAAAATTAATGTACATTTATTGTGTTGAGTTGATCTTAAAAATAATTATTTAGATTCAGCATCAAAAAGATCTAAGATTCATAACATCTAATAAAAATGAATTCTGAACTACTGACTCAGAACAAATGAAGCCATTAGACCTTTATCACCACCCATCGATATACGGGCAATTTTCAAACAGCACTGAATACACTGAACAGTGCAGCTGTAAGAATTTAGATACATATCCATACAGCAGTGAAGACTTCAGGACACTGAACTGAAAAGAATGTTTCTACTATGAACTCACCCTGTCAAATTATCAAGATTTCAAGGTGACAATTTATCGCCAAGAATCATGCAGTAGAATACAAACACAAGGATGGCAATGTTGGAGGTGAGAAACACTCCAAAGCAAATTCATAAAGGCACTGGACAAAAGTTACTGCACAACTTTGGATGAGGAAGTTGTGAGGAAAAAAAGTATTTCCTTTGACTCAACTCACTTTCACCAATGAGAAATCAGATCTGAATTAAGTTATCTCATTAGAATAATTCCTAAACCAGACAGGTACTAAAGGACTCAAAAATCTACAGTAACTCCAATCTCATGCTTTGCTATGCTCACCATTAGAGTTATTTTGTTCTTAATGTCCATACTAAATTCCTCTCTTCTGCATTTACCTCATCTCACCATTCTGTCAGCCTCACCAATGTAACAGTAGATCATTAGGCTTTGAACAAGGGCTAAGGACCACACTCAGTACCAGAGAGCACAGGTAAAGCAGCAGTGCAGAACATTGCTACCGCCAGGCTTGTTCAGTGGTGTAGAGCTGCCTGGATACTATGAGGGATTGAGGGATTAAGCATCAGCCTGAAGAGAAAGGGAATCTTTTTCTGAAAAGCCTCTGAAGAAACTGAACAACCTCCTCCAATGAAAGTTAGGGATGAAAAAGCAGTTAGATTTAACTACAAACTACAAACCTACAACAAAACCAAACCAAATACACCAATCAAAACATACCAAGTACACACAAAAAATAACAAAAAAAACCAAACCACTGCAAAAGTTGCAGCTCCTCTCACAATATGTAATCTATCTGGAGAACTCCTTGCTACAGGACAAGATGATGATGATAGAGAAATGCAAGCTATAACAGAGACTGGACAAGTTCCAGTGAATCCACAGCGGGATTATTAAGTACAGAAAGTACAGAGATCCTCTGCAGACCGAGAAGCTCCTAAGCCACAAGTGATTAGATGAGTATTGTGCAGAATTATCATTAGATGCCTTTCTATTCTAATATAATACACTAAAAATCCACTTTTTGACCATTTACCATACAAGGCTGGATCTTTCCTAACTCCATATTTCTACAGCAAGTTGAACCCCAGCAATTGTTTTAACCTTTCGAGAAAGTCTTGGAATGAGTGGCCTTTTTTATTTTTCCTTTTTTTTTCCCCTCTCCTCTTTCTGGTCTTCTCTTCATTTGGCCAATGTTCTTCCTAAAGATAATAAGTAGCAATGAGTAGAATACTCAAGCTGAAGTCTTACTAGTCCTACACATGAAAACCACCTGCAGCTCACTGCAGCGTTTGTGTCTTCACTAAACACCTTAAACACTCAGCTTTCACAGCCTTATTGGACGAGAAGGTTCTCTCCCAACTAAGAGACTTATTCACCCAGTATTTCCCTTACCATTAACAAACTACAGAAGGCTTTCTTGTTACACTTCACATGTCTCATTTTTTGCTTCTCTCAGGTCAAAAGTTGTAACGTTCAATTTCAAATCTTGAGATGCTACCATAGGAGGTCACAGAGAGCTAGTTCTTTCTCTCATTAAAGAAAAGACAGTGAGTGCCAGAAGAGGAAGGTTTGTTTCTCTCATTCGAAGGCATGAACAGTTGTAGTGTAGCCAGCCACAGTAGCTAGTTTCTTGGGAACCACCTTGGTTAAGACTTACTGAGTTTGCTAATTTGCTGGTACATGAAAGAGAAAAAAAAAAGTATACTGAGAAGTATGCCACAACAAGAAAAACCTAGAGTTTTGCAAGTATCAAGAACTCTTTATCAGATAAACCTATGCTATCCTACCTGGCTATTAGGATAAAGCAGAGCTGACATCCTAACAAAGACAGCCTGCTATACTTTTCTAGGAAGGCTGACCAGGTAAGCCTTCCTCCACTGGTTCTATCATATCAAACATGTAAAAGATAGATTATAGTCTCTTGAATCCCTGTTCAACTTTGTCTAAAGTCAGGAACTTACACAAGTACAATTACCAAGTCTGCTGATACTAACAAGTGGTCTGGGCCAACAATATTGTTACCAGTGACAAACACATCATGACAGCTTTTGACAGAGTATATAGTACTTATTCATGTAATTTTAGGGCAAGATGAATCACCCACGGGAAAGTAAGGACACACACAACACTTGCTCTGAAAAGTCAGTATTGCTACTGATACCACATTAATACTTACACAAAGCTTACACTCAACTCTTAGGTGTCCAGAACTACCTACAGGATTTTCACCTACTGGAGAGATTCTCAACTTCTCTTGTTCCTACAGCAATACACTGTTTGACAACCATCTCAGTGGCAGACCACTTTCATATTTAAGTGATATAGGCTGCTGTCAGTCTGCTTCCAGCAGATACAGGAGGCAAAAAAAGGAAGAGACTGTAATGGCTGTCCTGGCTCCTTTGTCACTTCTGTCACAAAGCCTGCAGAGGAGAGTGCAGCCCAAAGAGACTCCTCCTGTTACACTGCACAGACAAGGATTGCAAAGGACATGGAGGGAGGAAGAGGAAACAATGTAATTCATCATAACAACGTGGGAAAGCCTCTCTCTTTAAAAAGGTATCTTCAACCTGTATGGTATCAAATCCATGTTCAAAGTTAAAAAACAGCTTTCTCCAAGACTATGAATTTTGAAGCAAAAAAATTCACTACATAGACACTTGTAAAACCCTCGCTTTTATTTTCTGTGGTTTAGCTGCATTTGCCACTTCAGCAAGGTCCCCCAGTGTGATCATCCTTCACCTTGGTGACTGACATTGGAATAATCTCCCAGGGGTGATTTCCCAGGTGGTGAACTCCCCTGCACTGGTCAGTTTGAACAGTCAGCTTGACAGGGTGCTGACTCAACTCATTTAAACTTTACTTTTACCTTGAGAGGTTGGACTGGATGGTCCTTGTGGATCCAACCTGGCAATCTATGATTCTATTTTAAACAAGTACCTGAAATATAAAACTTGTCTTGCTGATTTCACTATGGAAGGTTAACACTACAACAACCTATAGTAGCCTAAATAAGATCACGGTCAGATATACGTACTGATGCATGGTACTGATTACCAACACACACATTAAAACAAAGTCCACATCCCGCTTAGAATATTAAATATGAATCATCTTTTCAGGTTAGTCACACTCACCGTTTCTTGTCTTTGGGACTCGGTGAGCTTTTCAGACAATTCTTCTAGAGTCTTCCTCAATTCAGCATCAGTCCTTCATAGAAAAAATTAGGTAAGACAATATTCTACAGTGGAAAAACTAAATATCAACTACGATAACTTTAAGCAGCAGCAATCTCCTGGATTTTTATGCTACTTCAATTTGCTCTGCAGCCTCTAAATTCCTAGCATCAGTTAGAGACCAGCCTCAAGCAGAAAATTGATAAAAGGCATTTCCATTCCTCGAGTGAAGATAACAGAGCATCTAGATTGAAAGGCTAGGCAACAGGCCAACAAGTACAAAATTATTAATACATCCTTCTGGATACTACTAGTTCCTACTACGAATTAGTGGACTAATTCCTGCTATTGCTATTAGACAAAGCACCATATGTTGAGACAGTATGTACCTAAATAATAAATGATGGCCTGCATGAGAGCTTGCCCTCGAGAGACTCCAGAAGCAAGAACAAATAAAGAGCAAAGTTGTAATAAAGGAAATTCCCACATCCTTGTTTTGTCCATATTAAAAAGGGAGCAAAAGCCACCCTATACTATACAAATCAGAATCAATGGTTGTCATTTACATTTATAAAACACTGCACAAGATGATATGGAACAAGCAGTTCCCAATACTGCTTTCATCTACACGTTGTACAATTCCCCAATATTATCTTTTAAATACAAAAGAACAAAGAAGTTTAAGAATTATTTAGAAGCATAACAAGTCTTTTCCACACTGTTCTTCACAAGGAGTTACATCCTGTTTATACCGATTTCTCCTTGAAAGCTCCCGACTGATGTCATCTCCAAGGCGAAGTTGTTCACTACTGAGATCTCGAAGGGACTGGTGGAGAGAATGCAGCTGCAAATTAAAAGTACACAAATTAGGCCAAGGCTTAGAAGCCCTTTTTTCTGTGCTATTCCAGAAATATGTATATACCTACATACACACTTGTCAAAATAAAGCAGATAAAAACAATCAAAGTAGTCACAAAATTCCACGCCTCATGCAGATGAGCCTAGACGAGTAGATGAGGCTTGCACACTTCTAATTCAGCCAACCCTCCACAACGCTTGCTCACTGAAGTTTAATTTTCAGCACGTTATTTGCTAAACCAAGTTTCCCAATTCTGATTTTTTTTCCTATGGTTCAGAGCTTGGTCATTCCAGTTACCTGACGCTGCACCATCTTTTTAACCTAATGCAATGCAAGTTGAAAGATCTGAACAGGTGAAGTCAGGCGAGACACATTTCCTGCTAATAAATGTTAGTATAAGTGAAATAAAGTTTTGCCCAGCTACATAACTTACTATAAAAAGATGGCATATGGAATCAGAAGTGACCAAGCAGAACATTATGATATATTTGGGAACTATTAAAGCGCTGGGGAAAGGTATTTTACCGTGCCCAAGACTTTACATACTCCACTAGAATGCTTTTTTCAGAGGTAAAAACCACCAAAAAACCAACCCCAAACAACATCTATTTTCCTCTGTAAAACCTCCCATTTTTCCCCCATTCAGCAGGCCCCCAATCTATGGTCAAAGTCTTCAAGGGAACAAAATAAAAAACCTAATAGGCCATCTATCCTTCATGGGATAAAATGTGACAGTTAATCCATCCTACTGCTGTCAACAGCTCAGTGGCCACAGTTGTCATTAAGAAAACCCCGAGTCCATAACATCCACTTGTCCTATGCCCAAGACTTAAACCTGGATCTTCCACAGCCCAGTTGACTGCCCTCAACACTCAGACACTGGCACTACCATCTCCCTTATATGACTAACCAGAAATTTCAACCTGATCCAAAAGACTAAGCAAAACACAGCTTATTTTCAGAATGTATCAGCCTAAGAAGGAGCCTCACACATTGAGAAACTCAAATGTGTTAAAAGCCCATTCAGCTGGAAAATTACCTCAGCTAGAAGCAGTCAGAATGGGAATAAAGGGACTGTGGTTACAGAAAGAAGAAAACACCACAGCTCTAGTTAAGCAGTACTGCTTTATCTCTGCCCCAGTTTCTACCTATGGTCATGATCAATGACTGCCTCTAGTCCATCATTCCTGAAAGGACTATATTCATCCTACAAAGTAGTTAATGGTTGAGCAAAGCTATGTTCGCTCACTGAAAAGCACGAATATGGAATAAACCAATAGCTATCATCAAAAGAGGGAAAAAACTCTATTTGCTTACATAGTTGTTTAATATAAACCAGGGATTTTGCATGCATTGCAGGAACTCTCTTGAATGAGATTTCTACGACAGTTATAAGCATATTTAGAAGTAGAATAAAACATTTCTAAGTTTTTTGGAAGCTTAACAAGAAAGATTTCCGTATAACATTATTTCTTTCCAAGGATTATGTTCTACACTAATCTTGGGGGAGGAAGGAACGGTGGGAGAAGTAGACCAAAAGGACAATGAAACACAGTTAAACAGAAGTCTAGGAGTTTCTGTAGCACTCAGACTTCCCAAAAACTGAGATAACATCTTGTGGTTAGGTTTAAAATTAATGATTTAGAAGTTGAGACTGATTTAATGAAGTCAACACGAACACCTTACAATCAGCCGCTATAGTGTCAGTCATAATACATTTCTCCTGGACAAATTAGTCCACACAGAGGGATTCACTCAAGCAGGTCTAGCCACTCTGAAAGAGCAAAAATGGGTACTGAAATCTCCTATCTGTAGTATATAGAAAGCCTATAATCTTATCCATTAAAGTAAGTGATTTGTTTTTTTCTGAAGAGTCTGCAAGTAAACACAAGTTGAAGGGTACGAAAATTACCAGTGCCATACACATCCTCTCCTCCTCACATCATCTGCCTGAAGTATGGGGTCAAATTACCTTACTCACAGGTCAGACCTAGAATTAAGATGAAGAACTAACTGGCTCAAAAATCAATCCAAGCTACACTGAAGGAAACAGCAAAAGCACTAAAATAGAACAATCCCCTTTATAGCCACACTGGATTTCAGCATGTAGGTAGATGTTAATCACATGTTCAGAAATTATTTTTCTCTCTCACATATGGCTAAAACATGCAAAGGTTGTTTTCATACATTCCTTTTGATATCACTACCATCTGCACTTTTATCTATAATGATAGACGTGCGTGAAACCTCAAGACACTGACAGATACCAAGAGGCGACTGCCTCATGAAGAACGGCACGTAACATTAAAACACACCTCATAGCTGAAACACCCCTAGCTGCATCATCAGAATAACCTCGTTTGATCTAAAAGCAAAGAGCTTGGTGACCACATGTTGTCTATTTGTGGAAGCAACTCCCATTAGTGCTCTGTACCTGGTTCAAATTATCTGCCTCACTGACAAATCGAACACTTGCAGATCTACACCTTCGATGTTTATTGCCCTGTGGGTCTCCATAATCCCTGAGAGGAGAAGTAGGCAGGAAGTGACGGTTACCTTTATGAGATAAGAAATAAAGAAATAAGTAGGAAGTCAAAACTTCTTACAGGAAATTTTTCATTTTGCTTCACAAAAAACCTGTTTTATCTTGCCAATATCCTTATAGCCACATTACAGACAAAACAACTACTGAAGCCACATGAAATGCATAGGCATAGTTCTTGTTTAGCTCTTCCAGGATTCTTCTCCAACTTAAATATTACTGAAATACATGTACGTGGTAGGTAAGAAAGAGGTTTCCTTTGTTTCTCCAAGGAATATGTAGGTATTTTCCTCAAATTTTATTTGCCCAAGCTTTTACTCCACCTAGAGTAAACTAGAGGGAACTGCTGGAGAGAGTCCAGCGTAGGGCTACAAAGATGATCAAGGGAGTGGAGCATCTCCCTGATGAGGAGCGGCTGAGGGAGCTGGGGCTCTTTAGTTTGCAGAAGAGGAGACTGAGGGGAGACCTCATTCATGTTTATAAATATTTAAAGGGTGAGCGTCACGAGGATGGAGCCAGGCTCTTCTCGGTGACAAACAATGATAGGACAAGGGGGAATGGGCACAAGCTAGAACACAGGAGGTTCCACTTCAATTGGAGAAGAAACTTCTTCTCAGTGAGGGTGACAGAGCCCTGGCCCAGGCTGCCCAGAGAGGTTGTGGAGTCTCCTTCTCTGCAGACATTCAAAACCCGCCTGGACGCCTTCCTGTGCAACCTCATCTGGGTGTTCCTGCTCCGGCAGGGGGATTGGACTGGATGAGCTTTGGAGGTCCCTTCCAATCCCTAACGTTCTGTGATTCTGTGATAGAGCTACTATAGCTTCAAAATACATTACTTCACAGCTTGCACATTAGAAAAATGAAAGTTTCAGAGTTTTCTACTAAAATATATTAAATGTTACTTCTGGGAGGAATATTCCTCCCAAATACACCATTTCTTAAAATAAAATGAATTTTCAGAGAAACACACAAGAAAAAGCTACTTTTCTGTAGGTTATACATTGGTTTCATCTGTCCTTTTCCACTGACCCTTACATAATTCCATCCACAGATCCATAATCTTATGCATTTAAACTATAACTTTTCTTGTTGCTACGAAGCAAGCTTCAGAAACTGCAATATCTTTTGGATTTAGCTTTAAGTTGTATATACCTACAACTCCTGCAGTGGACAAGGAATTCTCTCTACTGAAAGAATCAATGTTTTATTTAGCTCTCTCAGGATATCAGTTGAAAAGAGTGCAACAGAAAGCTATAAAAATTTACCAAATAAACAACTGCATAACTTAAGGCAGGTCTCTGAGATTTCTAAACTGAATTTCTTTGAAGTAATCAATGATGACTTCTCATGCCACTGTTTTTACACATTTTTCTTCTTAATGTCCTCTTTTCACACGACAGCTACATGATGCAATTTAAGTATACTCAAGCACCTTAAGCATTTTACCTGATGCTTCTTCTCCATCCGCATCACTGGGGTATAAGCTTGAGAGAGAAGCACTTCTCATTGTAGAGTTTCGGGTTAATCGTTGGCTC
Source organism: Mesitornis unicolor (assembly GCF_000695765.1). Lineage (NCBI taxonomy): Eukaryota > Metazoa > Chordata > Aves > Mesitornithiformes > Mesitornithidae > Mesitornis > Mesitornis unicolor. Next base: position 14,309 of record NW_010168686.1, read on the forward strand.
CTTACTTGACCTACAGACTGTTCCAGTCTTTCTTTTAACTGCAGAGAAATTACAGTTTACTGAAATATGAACACAGACTGATTGAGAAAATCATACATATAAAATATCTTTCAAAAAAAGACATTAAGAGAATCAAAACTATTTTTAAACCAAGTACAGCTATGAATTAATAGCAGCTTTTCTTCAATATCTCACATGTAGTTTTCCCGTCACTACAGTAAAACATGTTTCCAATATTGGCAGCTTGAAATACCAAGTCTCTTAAAACAGTGGTGCAACACACCAGGAAAATTGAAGAGAAAAATATGTCTCCTACAAGCAAAGCAAGACCTATTCACCAGCAGTGCTCAATGACAGCCTAAAAACAGCAAAACCTACACCTGTATGATCACAATCTCACTCCCTGCTGGAATTCAGCTTTTATCTTATCACTCATTCATGCAAAAGAAACATGTTCCTTAATACCCTGTTTCAGCTGTGCACCTTGTACTTGGCATAGTATAACAACTTACCAATCTATTTGGTGCTTATCAACCAGGAAAGTAATGAAGCTGGAGAACCTGCCACTGGCATTGTATAACACATTACTATAGCCTGATTCAGATTGCTTAAATAAATACATGAAGTTTCTGTTTACATCTACTTAAGTCTTGATATATTCTGTCCATTACTGCCAAGTTTTCAGCTATGAATGCTATTAGAAGAAAAGATTTAAGAAGTTAAGATTAAACTGAAAGTTGCTCACAGTTGCTATTGCCTCAGTTTGTTCCTTGTTGTATTCTCTGTATTGTCCTAGCAAGTGGTCAACATGTCTTAGATTTCTGTTGGTGTCCTTAAAAAAAGAAAAAAGCTTGAGGAAGAAAAGTCAAAACAGAAGCCTCCTCTAATAAAACATTAATGTTGTCTTTATTATCCATTGTGTTATCAATTTATTCTTATAAACAAGTGCTTTTTAAAGAGTAAGCATTCAAAACCCTATTCAAGTAACCAGAATCTGAAGAGGTTCATCACAACTGAAGAGAAGGAAAAAACAACCACAACCACAACCACAACAAACCACCCTATCATTTACAGTACAACAGCAAGGCCTTGGCTTCAAACAACAAGTTTCAGAAGTTTCAGGGACTCTGTAGAAAAATATTTCATCCAAAAGATCTTAACTTTACCTGCCTGTAAAACAGAATTAAGTTAACAGAAAAAACCAAAAGTGTGAAGATCAGCACATTAAGTAAGGTCTCTGCATGAGCATTGTTTGACCAGATGAAGAGCTGGATCAGATGGTCCACAAAAAGCAATTAGCTTAAAATCAGAATTCCAGAAGAGCAGCTGGAAAGAGCTTAGACAGAAACAGGACAATACCAAAGAGTCCCTTTTTGAAAGCAGTCAGATTACATTCTTATTAACTCATCTCTTTTCTAGCTTGATTATTTTCCAGCTAAAAAGTTTTGAAGCTTCAATTCAGCATTTTTATGTATTTTTCTCTTCTCACATATTAAAAAGATAAAAAAACAACAAACAAATAAAACAAACAGATAAAACCCACACACATTGTCAGCCAAACAGTACCTTAACATAAGTGATAATACCCAGGCCCACCCACTCTAGGCAATCAGAACTGTCAGCTAGAGAAGAATGGGGATGACTCCTCAAGCAGTAAATGGTGTCAAGAGAGCTAAATGCCTCCTCTCACCCACAAAACAGATGCGGAGACTTCCTCTGCTGCCTCCACTGAAGATGCAGGAATTAGATGAACAATTTTTCCTGCTTGGGTATGGATTTCGTACAAGTCTACAAATACTGTGCTGTTCCACATCTAGAAAATATTTGAATTGTAAACTCCATAATGAGGGAATTGACTGCCTACATATTTAATTTATTAGGAGCTGGGAAATTTTACACAGTACAAGACAACAAAGATAGGGCTGGAACTTCCTGCTGCAACAATTAACACCTCTTGTGAGAATCTGACAAAGTTTATTTGGCATTAAGCAGTTCACTGGCTTTATAAACTGTATTGCCAAACAAGTCAATGTTTCTAACAACATTCTATTACTGTTTGAAATAGTGGCTGCATCAAAGTGTAACACATACATGCAGCTCAAAAGTTTCCCAAAACCTTTTTGGTCTGCACAGATAGCAACGTTTCCCATCAGTGCACTATCTTCCACAACTTCAGAAACAAAAATTTGACCCCATGTTACACGAAAGCAGGCTAGAAATACTTTATAACTGTATTTTGTAGACAACCTGTAAAGTGCTTGCTAAAGTATGGATCTTCTCTGTAACTTCTTCGGCACCACAGTTCTGAGCTCTGTTGTGGGATGCTCTCAAAGGTGTCCGCCTTCCTATTCGACCCCTAAGGAAGCTGTCCGAGTCACTGTATGAAACTGCCATTAGTATCTGCAAACCTAGGCAAGAAGGCCAGAAAAAAACAATGGATGTTAAATCCCAGTTGTCTCCGATTTGCACAGTATTCCCAAAGCAAATTTATAGACTCAGAATACATTGACATCAGCCTCTCTGGTTCAGGTCAGCAGGATGTACTTTGGAAGCAGACTTTCCAACTGCTCCTCAGTTGTTACGTTTGTTCACACCATGAAGCAGTGCCATGATGTAAGAGGCAGAGCCCATTTGGACAGCACTGAATCAAAAGATGCACCCCCTATACTTCTAAGTGTTAAATACCCAGGATAAGACGATAGCCCAAGGCACATTATCCCTCCAAAACACGCAACCATTCCCCTCTGTCTCAAGCTACTTGCTAAGCTATATTCAGATTGGCCAGGGCCAACTAAGACAAATAACCCCAAGAAACTAAGTCTAAAGCAAGTCTAAGAACCAGTATCTTAATGACTCAGGGAGAACTGGAGGTATTACGGAAGAAGGTTATAGACTAAATCAACTTAATTTAAATATGTGGGAAAAATGAAAATAGATGATTTTAAGTTTCCAGGAAAAGATCTGTTATCAAAAAAAAAAACCCCCACACACCAAAACAATGTAACCATTGATATAAAATCAATTGATGTGGTAATGAGTAACTAAATTTTTAAATAGGGAAGAAGCAGTAGAGGTCACTTTTTTGTTTTTAACCCTTGGACACACACGATATTCAGAAAAGTAAGCTAAAGAAACATGAACTATGTTTAGCTTTCCTAAAATTGAAGCAAAACTGGGCAAGTATCAGAACTCACAGAGCAGTTAACAGAAATTAAGTGTCACATTAAAGAGATAACGAGTGAGAACTCTCTATTTTCATTAAGTGACCCAATGATGTAATATGTGTATTAACTTTGCAGCTGACACTGTTTGTCCAACTGGAGAAAAAAAAAGACTATTCAAGAGCTTTAGTATTTCAAGGTGAATATGTCATGTTCTAGACAGAAAAAGCTAACACCAAACAACATGACTCTCTCTTTACATCTTGTAACTTGTGAAATAGAATTTCTCTTATCCAATGGTAATTTGACACAACCCAAATTACTGCGTCGATGCTGTAATGGGCAATTCACTGGGCTAGAATTCAAAAAGTACTTGAGGCAGAAGAAATACAGCTTGTAAGGAAAGAATGGGGATTGCTGAGTCTTAAGAGTGGCAAGGTGGAGGAGGGAAAATGGGAGAACAATCATCACATATAGCAAAAGAAATTTTTTAAAGCTACAGACAGCTGTGAGTGGTACAGCATGGTCACATAGTAACTGATTGAAATTACAACCCTAACAAGGGAGGTTAGATAGATTTTTTTCTTAAACTGTTACATATGGCAGTGGTTTGCCTAAAGGTCACAGAATCACCATCATAAGATCTGTGTTAACAGCATCTTTGGGAGAGACAGTCTGAGCCCACTTTGGAGAAGAGAAAATAGACTGGCAAACTCTCAAACTCCCTTTCATCCTGCAATCAACACCAAAAAACCCAGTAAAGATGTCAATCTTCTAGCCATTAGAGCTCAAGTTTCCCAAAGAAATCAGGGATGAGATTCAATTCTTATATTGTATTTTATATAGACTTGATGTTTATTTCCAGAGCTTTCTATTTAGTTTTTTAAAGGGTGTGTATTTGTATCCCACAGACTTGGATAGAAACCTTTCGCACATGAAAGGAGAGTAAATCAACGCACTCAGCCTGTGCTCAAGTACACCGATATTGCTTACATTTTCTGAAGCGATCAATTTACCTCATCTTCCCTCCTCTTATCTCACTAAAGTACCTTTTATGCTATTCCAGTGCCACTCTCTAGTCAGCTGAAACAAAGTTTAAATAAGGCTGAGAAAATATGAACACTGAGCACTGGGAGACAGAAAATATGGGGTATTTTCAAAGACAGTGAAAAGTAAAACAAACACTGGTAGAAATAACAACAGGGAATAATAGACTTCTTTATCACAATTCAGTACAAAAAAAATCCAAACAACTTAGTCTGTTGTTTGTTCTGCACATTGCTACAACAAAGTGTATTTTCCCCTCAGTCATTACAAGGGCCTCATCAGCAAGATCCACATTGCAGCACGCAGACCGCAGGTATCACCGGCAGGCATGAAACGAGACTTCTCTCAATTCCGAATTCCTTCTTTAACTACAGTGTCAATTCTCTGGGCTAAAACATCTTTCTGATCTTAGCAAGCACGACAAGCAGCATAATCACTCGAAACCCAATAAGCAACTGATTCAGTGATCGATTTCCTCCAAGCTTAACAAGGTTTTCAGTTTCAAAGCATTTTGTGAAAACAACTTTAAGATACCAAGTAAAGGGAGCAATGGGCATACTTAGAATTAAGCACAAGATCAGCCTTATTAGGGATCAGAAACTCAACCCTGAGACATTAAATCCACAGGAATCTACTCTTCATCTGTTCATAGACCTACGTATCAGCATATTTTGCCTACTATCATTCTTCTAGTGGCAACACAGTTAATTTTAATGATCATAGCAAAGGGTTAACATTCTGTGTCTGTCACATATTACCTCAGCTACAAAGTCCTAGTAAATGTTGTTTTGGCAACTTAAGAGTTTTCAGAAGTCCATTCACAGTCTTGCAGGAAGCAAATTCTCTTTCCTTCCCAAACAGGGCAGAAAAGTCTATGTTGGATTTCCTTTATATGTACAATACTGCATGCACAAGAGCTAGAAAACTAACCTCACATTAAGCGACTCACATAGCTTGTCTGCAAGTCAACCAGCTCCAAGTGAAAGATTAGGCTTAACTCCTAATTCCACCGTGGCACATTTCTTTCTAGAAGCTGAGAGCCCAGAAATAACACCACTTATAACATTACCAGTTTCACATCAGTGAAAGAGGGCTTTTGAGGGGTTCCCAACTAGACAGCAAAATTAAGAACAATGAGATATGTAAGAACATTCAAATGATAGAAAGTGTTTTAACTCATTTTCAGATGAAATGACGTTAACCAGCAGAATTCTAAGAGTTGCATCTCAGCTGATGGGAACTAAATCATGAAAAATTTCTCAAACCCCTTTGAGAGTGGGCCTCTGAACATGGGCCTATACGTACCACAGGTATGGCAACTTGTAATGACAGAAAAGAGACAGGCACCGATAGAAATTCATGAAAACCAGCAGTTGACTCGTCTGCTGAAAGCATTGCTCTGAAAAATGACTCAGCCATAAGACCCTCAACTACTGAAAAGCTATGACACTGGAGGGAAAACGGGAAACAAAAGGGAATTAAGGATGGGAATGAATGGTAAACAAAAGGGAAATGAAGACTTATAGCAGAAAAGATTAATAGGTTTGCTTTCAGCTGTCCAAAAATAGGCTCAAACAGGCTGGCCAAAGCACTGAAGACAGGCTAATACACAGGGTAAACAGAAAAGGAAATGCTAGACACAGGAAGGCGTTTTGTCTGAAGAAAACTTTCTATTTATGGCTAAGTAGCATTCCTCTTTGTTCTCAGGAGCAACCTAAGAGGAACCGTATGTACTTTTAAGTTGAAGAAGTTTTGTTTCATATAAAGCAACATCCTCATTTTTAAAGGAATTAGAGAAGCTTCATTTGAAATTTAAAAAAAATATCATAAAGAAGTAGAAATTTGTACAAATACTCTGTATGTACATTAGCCTATTAATTTAAACAACAAAAAAAGCGCCTATTATGACTTTTTTCAAAAACCTAGACTGATTTCAGTACCTGATGATACAACCTACTTGGCAGTGAGAATCATTTGTCTTTCACAGAATATTAGGAGTTGGAAGGGCCCTTGAAAGATCACCTAGTCCAACCCCTGCCAGAGCAGGATCAGTGTTTCGCTGGTTTTTAGTCAACCCAGACACATTATAACCTTTCTTGCACTGAATCAAAGCCACTAATACTCAGTATTTTCCTTCCCTGTAAATAATACGGCATTTCAGTTTCAGGGAGGACTCTCTTGTTAGGACATCTGCAGGGTACAGCAAACACGCAGTAAAGCAGTCAGTCTCCACAGCAAGTACTCCAGCTCAAGTAAGAAAAGATTAACTGAGCCTACACAATCTGATTACTTCTCAAGTGTCTTTAGTCTGTGCTACAACAGAGACCAATCTATCAGTAGGTAACTAACAGTGCTAAAGGCACGTTTGAAGCCTTCTAGTTAAGGCTGAGCATGACAAAAAAAAACCCGACAGGCGTTTCAGAAAGGGACAACAGGACACCTGAAAGGCCCTTCCCTTCAGTGCTTCTAATTGAGCCAGGAGAACTTTTCAGAAAGCCAGGAAGGCGCTCTAACGCGGTGACAGCGCTCCATCACGCCCTCAGGCACCAGTACTACATTTTATGATCAACTTGAGACACCATGATCCCGGCACTCTTCAGCACCACGACATTGACAACGGTTCCTTCTCACAGATCACAAATAAGCTGGAAACCCCGCTCCTGCCGCGCATCCATCGAGCATTACTGACACCTGACCTCCCCCTGAGGGCCTCCTGGATATTTCGCCCCGGACAGGACCGTGAAAGCCCCGGGGGCAGCGGGATAACCCCAGAACGGTGTCGGGCACGCCGACAGCCAAGCCTCCTGTTTCCCTGGCTTCCG
>NW_010168687.1:0-2154 GCF_000695765.1 Mesitornis unicolor
GAGCGATTCTGTGATTCTGTGATTTTGTGTTTCTCTACCTCCTCCAAGTTTCCCTCCCATTTTCGTGGAGGCTGGTAGGAGCAGCCTCTCAAATATAAACGGTCAGTCATTTCTCCCTCACCAAAGATGCTAGAAGTGAAGGCTGTTGCTGGGTCTTCTCTTTTCTATTAAGCGCTTTTGTACGCCCATAAAATCCTTGGGTTCTGGGCTTCTCTGTTTCCCTGGGAAAGCAAAGTTTACTACCAGGCTTTCTCTGTAGCTGCCCAGAGCGTGGTTTCAATATGGCAGACGTTCATCTCCAACTCATGCAAGAAAGGGGCTAGGATAAAAAGATATTGCTAGATTTCTCCTTCCCTGGGAAGTGCTTCTGCAGTCAAACAAAGCTTTGGGCTGTGACATTTTGTGTTATGCTGTCTCGTCTATGTAGGCCTCCAATTTTCGTGGTTGCTGGTAGGACCCGCCTCTCAAATGGAAACGGTCAAGCTCATCTCCCACATCAAAGATGCTACGACTGAAGGCTGTGGGCTCTGCGCTTCCCTGCTTGGCTTGCTAGTCCATGTTCGCCTCCAGTTTTCTTTGCTGCTGGTCTCAAATGGCCAAGTCTCAAATGAAAACGGTAAAATTCTTCTCTCACACCAAAGAGGCTAGGACTGAAGGCTGTTGCTGGGTCTTCTCTTTTCTATTAAGCGCTTTTCTCGCTCCACAAATCCTGGGGATCTGGGCTTCTTTGCTTCCCTGGGAAGGCAATGTTTGCCACCAGGCTTTCTCTGGAGCTGCCCAGAGCCTGGTTTCAATATGGCAAAAGTTAACCTCTAGCTTACACCAGAAAGAGGTTAGGAATGAAAGATATTGCTGGATTTCTTCATCCCTTGGAAGTGCTTTTATAGCCAAACAAAGAATTGGGCTGTGCAATTCTGTGTTTTGCTATCTCGTCCACCTTCGCCTCCATTTTTCGTGGCTACTGGTAGGAGCCGCCTCTCAAATGGTAACAGTCAGGCTCTTCTCCCACACCAAAGGCTCTAGGACTGAACGCTGTTGCTCGGTCTTATCTTTTCTCTTAAGCCCTTTTGTAGCTCCACAAAGCCTGGGGTTCTGGGCTTCTTTGCTTCCCTGGAAAGCCAATGTTTGCCACCAGGCTTTCTCTGTTGCTGCCCGGAGCCTGGTTTTAATATGGCAAACGTTTAACTCCAACTCACACCAGAAATTAGTTAGGACTGAAAAATGTTGCTAGATTTCTCCTTCCATGGGAAGTCCTTCTGTAGCCAAACGAATCTTTGGGCTGTGCCATTTCGTGTTTTGCTGTCTTTTCCATATTGGACTTCGGTTTTCGTGGCTGCTGGTAGGAGCCGTCTCTCAAATGCGAACGGTCAAGCTCTTGTCCAACACCAAAGAGGCTAGGACTGAAGGCTGTTGCTGGGTCGTCTGTTTTCTATGAAGCAAATCTGTCGCTCCACAAAGGCCGAGGTTCTGGGCTTCTTTGCCATCAGGCTTTCTGTGTAGCTGCCCAGATCGTGGTTTCAATATGGCAAACGTTTGACAGCAACTCATCCCATAAAGGGGCTAGGACATAAAGCTGTTCCTGGATATCTCCTTCCCTGGGAAGTTCTTCTGTAGCTGTAGCCAATCAAAGGTTTGGGCTTTGCCATTTTGTGTTTCTATTCCTGGTCCATGTTAGCCTCCAGTTTTTGTGGCTGCTGGTAGGAGCAACCTTTCAAAGGGAAATGGTCAAGTTATTCCCCAACACCAAAGATGCTAGGAGTGAAAGCTGTTGCTTGGTATAATCTTTTTAATTAAGCGAATTAGTAGCCCCACAAAGTCTGGAGTTCTGCTCTTCTTTGCTTCCCTGGGAAACCAACATTTGCCACCAGGTTTTCTCTGGAGCTGCCCAGAGCCTGGTTTCAGAATAACAAACGTTCAACTCCAACTCACACCAGAAAGAGGCTAGGACTGAAAGCTGTTGCTGGATTTCTCCTTCCCTGGGAAGTGCTTCTCTAGTCAAACAGAGCTTTGGCTCTGTACTTCCCTGCTTCGCAAGCTAGACCGTGTTAACCTCCGATTTTCAAGACGTCTGGTAGGAGCCTCCTCTCAAATGGAAACGATCAAGCTCTTCTCCCACACCAAACATGCTAGGACTGAAGGCTGTTGCTGGGTCTT
>NW_010168687.1:2202-2467 GCF_000695765.1 Mesitornis unicolor
TTTTTGCTTCCCTGGGAAGCCAACGTTTGCCAGCAGGCTTTCTCTGGAGCTGCCAAGATCCTGGTTTCAATATGGCACTTATTCAACTCCAACTCACACCAGAAATGGATCAGGACTGAAAAATATTGCTGATTTTCTCCTTCCCTGGGAAGTGCTTCTGTAGCCAAAAAACGCTTTAGGCTGTGCCATTTTCTGTTTTGCTATCTAGTCCATGTTGGTCTCTAATTTTTGTGGCTGCTGGTATGAGAACTGTCTCAAAGGGAAA
>NW_010168688.1:0-7477 GCF_000695765.1 Mesitornis unicolor
CCCCTTCTCCAACATCAGGAGGCATCTCGCACTCCCCCCACCCCACAAAAAAGTCCAGGTTTGCTACTCCCTACCTAAAAAGAAATAAAAAAAATCGGGATCTGGCATCATGACCCCAGATCCTTCAGCATTCCCTCTGAAGCAGGCTCCAGCATCTCCCTCTAAAATCAAGGTCTGGCATCTTTCTCATGCCCCCAAGCCAGGGTGCAGTGTCCTCACCCAAAAGCAGGCTCTGGCATCCCTCACCAAATCACCAAGGAGTGGGGAAAGGCCCCATGAGATGCTCTGGTGCTGGCCTGCAGTAGGGTGCCCATCCCCACGGCTCATGGTCCTACTGGCAGCAGGCACAAAGTCTCTCAGGTCCACAAGAAGGACCCAAGCCCATGTACTATCTCCACAAGCCCACTTGGCCACCAGATCTGCTTAACCTCACCACAAATCCCCTTGTGCAAGGTCATTCCCTCTGCCCATGCTTCCCAAGGTCCAACCTGCCCTCTCAAGAACCCCAAATCCGGGTTATTTCACACACTGAAACTCCACCATGATGTGGTCACCAAGCTGCATAGAGACCAAACTCCAAGCATGGGAAGTCCATCTCCAGATATGCTGACACAAATGAGCTCTATAACACACCCTATGGGTTATGGTCCAGCATTACCATTTTCCCCCATACACCATGGCTGGCTTCTGCCCCAAGGAATATTTCCTTCTGATAACCTTCATAAGACAAAAGAGAAGACACAGAAGCCTGAGATAAGGCAGCCACACCACCCCACACAATTATCCTCCATGGAAAAGGGTCATTATAATGCAATGGGAAGACCTGCAACCAACCAAAATCAAGCTCAGGACCATCACCTCCTACTGCAGTGAATTTTCTATCCCTTAAAACCTAACAAGTCATGGATGATCTGTGAGCTGCACACTCCTATGTGTTCTCTGAAAGTAAATAATGTTTCAGGACAAGGCTTTTCACATGTAAATAAAATTGCAAGATGAGATGAGCTGCTGCTTTCAACACAAAGTGCCTCCCCACAACCTTGTTAGTAGGGAAGCAGCAAAACAGTTGCCCAAAGCTTAATGGCTGCAGGAACCAGGCAGGGCTGTGTTTCAGCTTCCATTCTGTATTGTTGACATGCTTTTCCTGAAATTCATATTTAAATGAGCAAATCAACATAACTTTCCAGCATGCATTTCCCAAGCCCTGGCTTTTTGGTCCTCATTTTACGCCTGATAATCCCAGCAACAACTAATGGACAAGAGGAGCATTGAGACTAAAACTGCTGCCACTTAGTCTCCAAATCCTACCATACATTAAGAAAAGAGCCAGCATGGAGCAGCCCTACATTTTTATGAACAGTATGTTTCCTGTGACCCATATTCTCTCCGATGCAAGGCTAAAAGAGAAGACATCTCTGCAAGTCAGACAGAAAACTAAAGCTGGGTTAAATACTAGAAAAACAGATCTGCAAGTATGTCACTGAATAAATTAGTCAATTCAGCGAGGGGCCATTCTATTCATTATTTGTGAACACTTGTAAGATCATTAGTGTTCTTTAATAGGGTAGCCAATTACAAATGTGCCTGGCACTAATGTACAAAGTGCATTATTACAGATCCAGCAACGCAGTCCAAAAGCAGGAAATATCCCCCTCCACAAAAAGGCCAACAACAAACAGAAGCAGCAATTTTCAATTAACAAATTCAAGATTACAAATAGTCTGTGAGCCCTAAAGAAGAATGTAAATTCATTGTACTCCTCTTTCTCTAATTAGTTGGTCATTTGTGGTGTCACACTGCAGCACAGCTTTGGGCATCATCTATCTCCAAGACCACTAAAAAACAGGAGAGGGCCAAGGAAGGGGATGGGATTTCATCCTTCCCAAGCCATGGATGGGCCGAGGAAGGACACAGTGGGGTTGTATCTGCTGTCAGGGCTTGTTGCTTCACTTGGCAAGGAGGTAAAACCTCAAAGACAAGCAAGTCCTTGTGAGCAAGTGGCACCAAGAATGGTCTCTTTGTTCAAACACAGCAGTCCCTGGGAGATAGAAAAGGCCTGAAATTATGGATGAAAACCCACTCTAGCCTTTTCCCTTCCCTCTCTTCACCTTGGGCTCTTAGGACATCTCTAACTCCTTCTCTACAGATAATATTTCATGGGTCAGCACTGCAAGTTGTAGTTGAGTGTTCAGTAGCAGCACGGCCGCTTGGAGAGGGCAGCAATGTCCAGCCACCAAACCTGCAGCAGGTAACTTCAAAGACCAAGTCAGTTGAGTTGCTGAAGAAAAGACACAGCCACTAACACCATGCAAATTAACAGGGGTTTATAAAAGCTGTACTGGGAGGGTGCTTTTATCTGATCCAAGGACATTATGTCTCCACAAACAAACAGAATTACTGAGTCAATTCTTTGCTTTCAATACTACTGATGGCATTAAAACACAAATGCCATGGCAGATAGCTTACACCCTGAAGGTAAGATGAAATCTATCAAGCTATGTTAAGATACAGAAAGTCCATGCTCTGTCCCTTGGCAATTTTTGAGACCTAGTAAGCAATGACTGGTGTGAAATATGCAGAATGGCTCCGGGGATTTGTTTCTGTTTGAAACACTGAACCAGAGCCCTTTCTCCATGCCTGCCCAGCTGGTGGCTTGTGTGAACTGTGCTACTCGTAGCCTGGGTTTTGTCACACAGCTTTCTTCTGGAGCTATTTTCAAAACCTAAAGCAGATGGCTTTATCTCCCCATGCATGGGAGGCTGCACCATCCAAGCAAATCTAACCTGTCAAGAGCAAAGGTGTGAACAGCTCGGTCTTTCTGCACCCAGTGTCCACCCACCTCCCTCCTCTGCTTCATCTACTCCTTGCTTCTCATCACCTCGTCCTCTTCTCTGAGCAGCAAACATTCCCTGGGAAGCCATGTTCATTGATTAGACACACATCTCACCACTGGGCTAACAGGGACTCTTTCCAACACATGCCAAAACAGTTTTTGTCTTGAAACTGGGAGCCGTGACCCATGAGAGAGGTTGGTTCAGAGAATCCTCTCAACCTGGAAGGTGAAGCTTCTCCAGCATTATGGTTTGAGCTCACAGGGAAAAATTCTGTGAGAAAGAAATTCCTGTACGTAAATGGAGAAATCTGCAGGTTTCCAAAGGAGAAAGATGAGCGTGGCAAGGGTATGCAATGCTTCTGGCTAGAACAGAAGCCAGTGCTCAGCAAAGGCTTCATCATTTGAGATGAGAAATTTGGACACAGCTGCAGAGAACTCATAGGGTCAAGGCACCATTTAGATGAGTGCATAGTAAAGTAAATTGAAGACATAAGAAAACAAGGTTTTGGTTGGAGGCAGAAATTAGGTGAATAAGCTTAAATCAGACTGGAGACCCATGCCCTGTTTATGGAATCGAGGAAGGGACCAAAAGCCCATTGTAAATCTGGTGTTGGTAAGGACATGGAGTTAAAAGCAGGTACAGTAGTGTTAGCTCACTGATCTGAACATGTCCTTCCTGGAGCTACCTGTGACTTGGCCTGAGCCTTCTGCTGTGGGCAATGCAAGGTCTGCCACCTCCTGCTGCCACCAGCAGGGATGGTCACTGCAGCCCTTGGGGTTGTGGCAACCAAAAGCAGAGATGAATGCACTGGTGCGTGGAAGGACCACCTTGAGAAAAAGGGAGCCTCAAATTGGGCACAGGGGAAAAGGCCAAGGCCTTTCCTGGCACTCTCAAACACAGTATCACCACTGATTTTTTATTTATTTATTTTTACCAGCCTAAAATAAAGGCACACCAGATGGCCGTCCAGTTTCTATCAAATCTGACAGCCTCAGGGCTAATTAAATTTGTGTCAATTTTCATGAAAGCAAGAAACCTAGAAAGAGGTAGAGGCTCCCTAATACCTCCTCCTTTCAGCTCCAAAGGGGATCCTGAAGTGTGATCTCATCTTTATCAGATGCCAGAGAAGGTGCCCATGAGGACACCACCACTCCCAGACACTAAAATGCTTCAATCAGAATTTTCAACCAGTGCACTGATAAAAAGCCAGGTTTCCTTCCTCCTGGTGCTGACAGAGCTACTTATTTTATATTAGATATTTACTGGATGCAAAATTTCTGTGCCACCATCCATCTTTCTGTCCTGTTCTTAGACAGCACCTGCCTCCTTGGAGGCTGCTCCAGCAAAACTGTGGACAAATCATGCCATATGAGATTGGCTTGAGCTGCAGCTGGAAGCATCCAAATGCATGAACAGAAATCTCCCCAAATTGCACTGAATTAATGCAGAAAGGGAGACACATGCCCTCCTTTCTCAATTAGAAAGTTTATGATGCTTCTTTCTAAGAAGCTGGGGTCTAGATACTCATTTGTGCTTTGTCAGTTTAACTGTAAAGAAAACCAGTTACTTGAAGAAACAGCTATTTGACTGGGCACGTGAAACGAGAATCAAAGTTAGGATGAATTCTGTTGAATTAAACTGGGCACACCCAGAGCATTCACAAACCTGAAAATAAGCCCCTTGGTCACACAGGTTCTAGCATCCATCCTGTTTCCTGCAGCACCTTGTGGTCATCCTGCTCCTGACCTGCTCAGCCCCCCACCATTTCCCCACCAACCAGGCCTCCTTCCCCACCTCTGCTCCACACTCTTCCTTCATCAGCCGCCTGCTCTGGCTCTTGCCCTAGGCTCCTTTGAGACCACGCGCAATTCCCTTCCTTCATTTATATTGTTACCTTGAAGGTATTTTTAGTGTGTGACCATGCCACCCCGGAGCCTTCCTTTTCCCAGACTCTGTAAATGTAGTTCTCTTAGTCATTCCTCACATCTCCCAGCACTCATGTTCTTCCTCCTGACCTCCTTGGTTTTCTGTCTCCTCTTGCACCCAAAAGGACCAAAGCCACATGACTTGAACTGCTGTCACCTCCGTGCTCTTAGACCTCAATCCCCAAACCAAGGCTGATCCAGGACCTCCTCTCCCAATTCTGGGGCCACCACAAGCTCCTTGGGGGTGACCCCTCAGAGATACAACTTGATTTAGGAGACTTCTTATCAGTAACCCCCTTCTAGTTTCTCCAAACCAGCGCTTCCCCCTTTACAGCAATAAAACTAAGCTGATTTTATCTGGGAGCTCTTCCAGCCTCACCAGGTCTCAGGAGCATGGGGTCCAGCTCAGGACTGACTCTGCTTCCAGAAAAGCACCTCCCAGGACCACAACCACATCCTTGCTGGGGCCCAGTCTCACAAAGCCCATGAGGTGCTTTGTTCCCATTCAAGCACCTGCCTCCCACCAGCATCAAAGCTGAATTGAAACCTGCATGAATATTTAGGGCCTGGAGGCTGGCACCAAGAAATAAAAAGCCCAAATTGAAATAGCTAAGAACTCTGACACATCTACTTGATCAGAGAGTTGATGAGCACACCACATTGCTGTGCTTTATTCTGCTGTGAGGAGAGTGGAGGGAAGCAGCTGAAATAAATAAGCTCCAAATGGTCCCAGGTGCCCTGCATTAGGAGGGTCTGGGGTCCAGCCCACCTGGGTAGGCTGTTCTGGGGAGAAAAGGAGGTTTGAGGACTGGGGTAGGAGATGCTGGTGTAGAAGATGGGGGGATTTTTGCTCTGTTGGGGTGTTGCAGCACTTGGAGAGCTGTGTTGGATTGCAGGGGGTTTCAGAGGAGACAAGCTCATTGATGAGCCCATCCTGCTCTGGGGGTAGGTTAGTCCTTGGCAAAGAGCAGGGAAATTATGCATATTTTTTCTGGTTTTGTTTGTTTTCTTGCTGAAATGTCAAAATCTCCAGTTCTGGCAAGCAAGACAGCCAAACCCAATTGCTAAAATACTGAAAAGCTTTAAAACTAACTATTTTATCTTTTCATTATTGAAAGATACTATAAAAAAAATTCCCAAATGTAAAAATCTGCTTTCAGATTTTTTCATGTAGCTTTTTTCCTTTTAAAAATGTTAAAGAGGGAAGATTAGTTGTTGGTTTTAATTAAGAGGGCTGCTTTTGATCCATGTTTCGGGGTAAAAAATGCAGGTATTCTGCTGGGAAACTGCCAGGCAGACCCAGCTGTCTCCTGCCTCTGTCACAGCGTAAGCTGTGTCACATGCAAAGAAAAACTCTTGAAGTAACTGAATTCATAGTTTTGCTGCACCATGAGCTTTTGCTGCAGGCTTGCTTCAGTCTTTCAGCCTGGACACCTGGGAAATCAAGAGAACATGAAGGGATAAGGGTTTATGATTTATTTATCTTTAACCTGAGGTACTAAGGAAAGCTGATGTGTGTGTGCATCTGCCTCTCTCTTCCCTCCTTTAATAACTGCAGGGCTTGTGGGTGATTTTTATCTTGGTTTATTAGAGTTAGAAAGGACTTTTCAGATTGCTACAAGTGAAAATGTTTGATGAGATAGGGGCCATAAAACCAGAAATCTCCCCATGGAGAGAGATGGCAATGCCTGCACACAACTGCATGGGACATCAGAGACCTATCCATGACATTTGAAGACACAAATCCATGGGAAACTGAACCTGAACCCCCTGCTTCTGCTGCTCATGAAACTGCTGCTCTAGGGGCTCATTTTGGATCCCACCTGGGGAGCACTGGAGAGGCGCTGAACCTCTGCTGAACATCTCGGTGCCCAGTACTGGGCAAGGCAGGAGAAAACCCCAGGGGTGGCTTTCCTGGGCAAAGCTGATGCTGTGTCTACAGGACGACATTTCCTCACTTCCAGCCTTATTTTCATGCAGCCCCTGTTCTGTTCTTGCAATGTTGTCTTGCGTGCAGCGGCCCAAAGGATGTTCCTGTCCTCTGGGTATCTGGACGCTCTGGCTGTACCCATGAAATGTCTCATTCAGCATCTCTGTGTTCTTGCCTGCGTGCACAGACAGCGGGCAGAGCAGGGGAGGGTGGTTTTAAAAAATGAGCTACGTTTGTAGCCTGGCAGCGAGCTGGCAATGGCTCAGCTGCCCAGGCCACCCTGCGAGAGGGACTTCACCTCCACCTGAAGATGTAGTCAGCCTCAGCCACCTCTCCTGTCCCCCTTCTCCCGCACATTTCCCGCGGTCCCCATCATGATCTATGGCCAGAGATGTCCTGAGGCACCAAAGCATATTGACCTGCAGTGGCATGCTTCCCTCGCAGCAATTGCTCTAATGGGAACTGCTAGCAGCATCCAAGATGCTGGAGCAGCTCCATTAATCACAGCTGCCTCCCACCCTGGTGCAGGCTGCCCTTGCTCATCACCACGGTCCTTCAGATGAGGAGTCATCCACGCTGTGTCCTTGGAGATGGTACACACTGGAGAGGATTTTCCCATCTTGCTGATATGTGAGTGGTGGCAGGGGACGGCACAGGTGATGAATCCACCTGTACTTCACTTCACACTGAAACACAGGCACAGAAACCTGCAGCATTCATGAAGTAACTGTTTTCACACCAGTCAGCTCCACACAGAAATGATATTTGGGGATCATCCACCCCTCTTT
>NW_010168688.1:7508-22205 GCF_000695765.1 Mesitornis unicolor
CCCCATCCCAAAGGCTTCCAGACTCATCACTCCTAAGTGCTTGGCGGGCAGGCGCTCGCTGCGCCTGGCCAGGACTGCAAAACGCATTTAGCAGATATAAGGCAGGAAAACAGTGCCAGACAAGGAGCGATTAGAAATCATTTAGAGTAGGCAAAACCAGGCCAACCTAAATTTGCAAGCAGCCTGACACATGGAAGAAGTACTTGCGAAGAGAGCTGAAATGAATTATTTGAAGATGCTGCAGTATCTCTAACGTAAAATATCTGAAATATCCAAGCTCTGGCTCAGAGGCAGGCGGGCAGTAGGGGGTGCCTGGCTGGGAGCCTGGCCCTGAGTTACAGCTCGGGTTTCTCCTTCAGATCAGCAATATTTCTGCACGGAGGCGAGGACACTGGCCAAGGGGAGGATGAGGCATGGTGCATTGCCCTGGCCAGAGCTGCTGCTTTGTGGTCCCCCAGCTGCCAACACGCCTCGGGCTCGCACTGAAAATGTGGATTTCAGATGGGGGGATGCAGAGGGAGGTGGTTAAAGAAAATGAGTATAAACCTCAGAGGTTTGGTCCTTGGCATGTTACAAAATGCTGGGGGAGGGCCTGGCTTGCCACCCTCCTCCCTGAATTTGTACATCTCTGGGGCAGGATTTGGCCAAGGGTGACTGCTGCACTTTGTGAAGGGGACTCAGTGGAAGCAGGATGGAGAGACGAGATCCACCCAGGTGTGGGAGGACTTTCCTGACCTGATCAGCCCTTTTGATCTGGCCCATCAGCTGTTTCCAGGGGGGTTCACTCTAAGGGTTTTGTGTCACCAGGTTGCCATGCAGAAAGCCAGTCCCAAGAATCAAAAGCTCAGGCTTAGCCAAGCTCCTGCCTGTGGCTCTCCTTAACCCCATGGGGCCAGGCACTGCCTAGGCTGGTGTGGAAGCCCCAGTCTCATCTGCCCAGACCTGAGTGCTCAGCACCGCACAGATCTGTGATGGGAAAGAGGTCAAGCCCAGCAACATGTGCCGTGGAGCAGAGCAGTGGTGGTCTACACTCATGCTAGATGGAGAGCTACCCACTGGCAGCGTAGCTTTGCAAAGTGAAATATGCTGTGAAATGGCCAAGGCAAAGTAGGCAGGTGGCTGCTGTTGGGACACAGCCACCAGGAAAAAATGTTGGTCAGTGATGAACCCACTTTCCAAGGTCACATAGTCATGGACTTCATGCTACATCTGCATAATTCCCTCCTCTCTAGATGGTTCAGCACCTCTGTCACCAGCAGGTGAGGACAAGACCCACTTGGGTGATCTCCCCTGATGATGTTGTGGTTCAGGGGGCTGGAGGCGCACCTTGGTGGCGTCAGCTTCTGGGGTAGCGGGAATGGGATGGGAGGTCAGGAGGTCTCTGCTTGGTCTTTCCCCATAGTGGGAATTGAGTTTTCAAATGCTATTGAAATGCTCGAGATTTTTAAGTCAACAACAGATGGGCGAGACCTCACTGCCCATGTGGGGTTAAGGTTCAGCAAAATGTACTGGGAGACTGGTGATAGATAGAGGGAGCAGTGGGACAGTCTCTGCCTTACCCTGAGAGACTTTCTGTCATGTCCAAGCTGCCATGCAATGCTTGGAGGCCATCAGCCTGCCTGGGGATGTGCTGCCTGAGCTGGGTCTCTGCAGGGACGTGCCCAGGCAGATGAGGGGTTGCAGCTGAGGCTTTAACTCGCCTCCAAGCACGGAAGGGCAGTGGGCAGCTCGAATTCGCCCAGCTCAGCATCTGCAGCATGGATTCCACTTGCAGTCCTGCAAAAGCCTTATAAATTTTTTAGAGCAGCCCAAAGTGCCTGCTGAGTCGGCCAATCAGCTGCAGTGGATTAAGGAAACTTACTTTAAATTATTAACGGCGCACAGCCAGGCATGAGGGCCACGGGGTGGGAAAGGAGAAGTTGTTCATTCCTCCTTCTCCAGTGGGTGTCAGAAGCACAGCCAGCACCAGGCTGGGGCCGGGCAGAGGTGTCCACTCATGCCTTGGAGGATGGTCCTGCTGGTGGGGTCTTCCTTTCTCCATCAGGAAACCTTAATGAGCCATCAGTGTTATGCTGTGCGAGGGGCATGCCTGCATCTTGAAGATTATGCCCCTTTTGGAAACTGGATGGTGGTCCACATCCAGCCTCCCCACACCTCCCTTCCCTTCCCTTCCCTCTTTTTCCATTGGCTTCTCAGATACCCTCCTGAAGAGCTGACCATTCAAGAGTGAGCCAGCTGTGATGCTTTTTGACTTTCCTGCAACCTCCAGTAATTTTCCCCCCGCAAGCTTTAAATTTCAGGTAATATAATCACATTTTCAAACTCTGGTTTCTAAAGAAACAACAACAAGCACTTTGTAGCTCCCGAGGCCGTAGCCCTTGCTTTGCTACGGCTGGGCTTTGCAGAGGTGGGACGCAGGGCTGGATTTTCTCTCCTCGGTGGCTGCTCCAGCAGGACTTTGTCCCTGTTTCCACGAGATGGCATCGCTGAGGCTGCTACAGAGAGGAAGCCTCTGCTGCAGCGCCTGCAGGGAGGACAGCGATGAAAGACGCCTTCAAAAAAATAATTAAAAAAAAAAGTTGAGAGGAAAAGATGCCTCTGAGCTCTCGGTTGTGAAGTCCCAGCACACCTGGCTGTGGGGGGAGGAATCGGAGGAGAAGTCAGTGTTTTCAAGCACCCTATATAACACCTGTCATAGGCCACGCAGCACCCACCTGCCTTCCCTTGGTGTTGATGGCTCTCAAATCAACTTCAGTTCCTTGCGAGGTTTGCCAAAAGCCATCTGTGGCCCAGTTCAGGGTGATGTTGGGTTGCTGATAATTTTGATAGAAACCCCAAATGGGTCACCCACCCCAAACAAAGCGTTGCTCCCAGAGTGCCTCTGAGCCCTCTGGCAGGTCACTGATCTGGTCCCAAAACCCACATCCACACTGAGTCTTCAAACACAAGGTCTGGGTAGGGGCTGGTCGTGCTTTCATTTGATTTTGATTTGAGATTCCCAGAAATTCAGCATGCTTGATTTTAATTTCTGAGCCTCATGCTTTGAAGTGGGTCTAAATTAGAACATTTCTGTTTATTCTGGCTTTCTACAGAGAGAGCCAAACCTCTCAAAATGGGGGGTGCTGCAGCTGCAGACATCTCACTTCAGGGCCTGTCTCTTCTTTCTGATCCTGCAGATTAACTGAGGTACCAAACACACTGAAATCAGGCTGAAAATTTGGACCTGCTGTGAACCATGAGCAAGTTTGAGTTAAATCATCTGGGTTTTGTATTTCTCTGTTTCTGCAGCTACACCGTTAATTACAGCAACACTTGTGCATCACTCCCAGAGCATCTTTCACAGCTCCCCAGGCATATTTCTATGGAAACATAGCTGTGTTTTTGTCAGACTTGTTTTTGCTTTTCAAATAGATATAGAGGACCAGGTGCAGGCTTTGCGCTTGTTCTGGCCTGTTCCTTACCTGGCCCCAAGGTTGTCCCCACTCTTGCTGTGCCAGGGACTGGCTCCCATTGGGGTCCAGAGAGCTGGAGTTTCCTGCACAGCATGGGAGAGATGTTCCCACAGGAGTTCTCATTCCTGAAAAAAAGGATGAAGGAAAAACACGCATGTGATGATGTTCTCCTGCACTGCTTGGAAATAGTCAGGAAAGGGCACAAATCTGCCATTCTGGCTCAAGGACAAGATACTTTAGAGCTGGGAAATGCAGGAACTAGAAGACAAGATTAAACCATGAGTGGGAAAACAGCCTCCTCCCACAGCCATGCTGTGCCTGGAGGAATCCCCAGGTCCCTTTCCAATTTGTGGCCAAGGACACAGCACTTCATAGAGCCCAAATGCTGCAAAAACCTTGGGCATCAAATACATTTCTATGGAGGAAGCTGGTGGATGCTGTGGGTGTGAAAAGGAGCAAGAAGCCTCAGTGACCTGTGTGCACAATTTTGGGGAAGATGGCTCAGTGAGCTGGTTTGTGTCTGTCTGTGGTCAGACTGGCACATGGGATGGGGACGTGGTGGGGGAGCAAGCGGTGGCAATGGCTTCATGCAGTGCTTTCTGTAATTCAGCTTGGTATAGGCTCCTTGAGGCTCTGCCTGGGGGCACTTAGCACTACAGAGTGTCAAATGTTAATTAGGATCATTAAGAGGTCCTGCAACACAAACAGTAATGACACTTGTGCCTCTGGAGCTCTCCTGGGAAGGACCTTGCATGACGCCATCCTTCACAGAGCTAGTGCATGGTGTCTGCTCCCAGCACTGTGGCTACTCCTAAAGACCAAGTTATGAGCACAGACAACCTCAGGATGCCCCAGCACGCTGTTATCCTGCTGCTATCCCACCTTCAGGGAGATGTCCCTTGGACATGTCCCCAGCAGCACCTTCATACCGCCTCCTTCCACCTCCTGCTCCTCCCCAAACTTGGTACCACCACCCTTTCCCCATCAAAGCTCCTGACAGTTGCATTTTGGTCAATCCGAACCACTCAGGAACCACAACCCTTCAGACTGGGACAGCTGACGTAGGGTTGGGCAGAGAGAGGTACAGACCTTGCCCTGGGTTACAATGCCCCTTGGCAATGCTCGTCCTGGGTGAAGATCATGAGTTTTGGGGCTTCTTGGGCATCCTGAGTCATGTTTGGGCTTCAGCATGTGGCTTCATTTGGGAAGAAACATTCCTGTTATGTAGTCTGGAAAGGACTGGGGGATCTGCCATGTGTGAGGCAAAGAAAGGTGTAGAGAGTAGGCAGCCTCGGCCACTTTTCCCAAAATGATGGGGTATCATTATGAAAAATAAAAGCGATGCTGCTAGCCCTTCCAGGAGGCATGGGGTATACTATTTTCTCTCTTTAATTGTCATACCTTTAGGGGGCTAGCTTAAGCTTATTTTGCATGGAAAAAATGCTAATAAAGGTCCTGATAATTGATACTAGAGGGTTGAGTAGGTTAAGGAGATATAAAAACCCAGACTGCTGTAAAAGCAGCCCTTGCTTTAGGCTGGGGGAGTCAGAGCAGACACCTGCATTAGTCGAGGGGTGTGAGCTGGGGAAGGGCTAGGCGCTGGGTGACACCGTAAATATGGGTGTCAAGCTCTCCTTCTTCCTCCAGATTTCCATCCCAGCCCCACCTGTGCCCATCCCCACCATCTGCCCTATGGGGGACCGCACAAAACCAAACCCAGCCCCTCTCAAGGACAGACACACACACAGAGCTCCACACCTTTTGGGTTGGTTGGTTTGTTTTGTTGATTTTTTTTTTGTTTGGGTTTTTTTTTCCACTGTGGATGTTGTACCAGTTTTATTGGTAAAATTAACATGAAGCCTCACAAACGCTGGAACATGCTTTTCCTTTTAAAGAATTTCCACTGGACCTTAATGGTGAGCATCCAGTCGTTGACATATAAACTCTTACAAGCTGATGTGCACACATGCGCCCGGGGGAGACGGTGGCAGCGTCCTGGTGTCAGGGATGGTTTCTGTGCGATGCACTGGGAGCCCACGATTCATTTGCCAGCCTTCTGGGCCTTCTGGGCAGACTTGGTGACTTTACCGGCTCCACCGCTTTTTTTCTCCACGTTCTTGATAACGCCCACAGCCACCGTCTGCCGCATGTCACGGACAGCGAAGCGGCCTGTGGGATGGAGAGTAGGGGGACATGAGCAAAACGTGGCCTCCCTGCCCTCCCTAAAGCTGAGCAATTTTGGGTGGGTGGTTGGTGGTGGGATCTGCACCCGCCACTTGTGGGGCAGTGCGTTACCCCTGTCCTTGGAGCAGGTTCCTGAAGGAACAAGCCCTGAGCCACCAACACTTGCTCTGATCTCCAAGCTAACCCTGATGCTCTTCACTGTTTAAAAGACTTTATTAAACTTAAACCACATCTGCTCTCTGCAAGCTCTGAGCACTGCTAAAGCTTCCAGATGTGGAACAACATCCAAGGACAGCACAGCATTTCCCTGCATTAAAAGGTGTCCTCTGCTAAGCAAGCTTCTCCTTTTCTTCCCTTGACCAAATACGTTTTAGGGAAGAGATGGGGAAGCTGGAAAATATTTCTGCATTCAAAAACTATCAGGGTTTAGGAACTGTGAAGGAAAGAGGGGAAAACCCAGACCTGCCTTTGGAAACCCAACTCAGCAGAGCGCTCATCCCACCCCACCAGTCCTAACACAACTCGTGCTTCAGATTTCGCACCCCCAGCACATTTGAGAGCAATGAAATGTGCTCAGCTCTCTCCCCAGTTTAACCGGTGAGGGATACTGGGAGAGGCTCAGCACTTCTGGTGTGAGCTCTACATGCACAGAGCCTTCATGTTACTCTGCAGGGGACTGCAAAAGAGCCGTGCCCTTACCAAGGGGTGGGTACTGGGAGAAGCTCTCCACACACATCGGCTTGCCAGGGATCATCTCCACGATGGCCGCATCGCCCGATTTCAGGGACTTGGGGTTGTCCTCCAGCTTCTTGCCAGAGCGTCGGTCGATCTTCTCCTTCAGCTCGGCGAACTTGCAGGCGATGTGTGCGGTGTGGCAGTCGATGACGGGCGAGTAACCGGCACTTATCTGGCCGGGGTGGTTCAGGATGATCACCTGGGGAACAGAGCGGTGTCAGGGCAAGGCTGGGAGCCGGAGGATGGTGGCAAACCACACATGGTGGCACCGCCAGCTCTGCTGACCTGGGATGTGAACTGCGCTGCCTCCTGCGGTGGGTCCGACTTGCTGTCCCCGCAGACATTCCCACGGCGGATGTCCTTGACGGAGACATTCTTCACGTTGAAGCCGACATTGTCCCCGGGCAGAGCCTCGCTCAGGGCCTCATGGTGCATCTCCACAGACTTCACCTCAGTGGTGATGTTCACAGGTGCAAAAGTGACCACCATGCCAGGCCGCAGGATGCCAGTCTCCACCCGGCCCACGGGGACTGTGCCGATGCCTGCAGGGACAAGGACAGAGCAGAACGTAACCTGCTTGGTATATCCCTGGGACAGAGCCGGGCTGCAGCAAAAGCAAGATATCTCCGGTGGTTTTCACCAAAGACCACATTTGATTCTTGCCCCAGACCCCCCAGTTTTTAGCTGCAAGATCAACATTAGGATCTTCAAAAATACCGTGAACCCATTATTTCTGTTTTGTGAAAAAACAAGTAACACCATAATCAGAAGGTCCTGAGCAATCCACATGCCCTGAATGCTCTTCCTCTATAGCAGCTGTGGCATCTCCTGCATGGAGGACTGAGCACATCACGGTGTGCGTGCAACAACATCCTCCACGTCCCTGATGGCCGCACCATCAGCATGGGGTGCGACTCAGCTGTGCCAAGGAACAAGAAAGGCTAATTCAATGAAGGGGGCCTTTTATACCCGGTGTCATCAGGAGACTTTGGAAAAACCTTTTGAGTTAGATGAAGAATCATTAAGAGAAAATACCTTGAAAAGAGGTTGGGGAGGTTGGCTGGACCCATCTGCTCTCCACCTCCTCCCTTCCCACAGTGTCTCTGCTTTCTAAGGACCTCCCTCATGGTAAAACCATACTTGTATTTGCCCCAGCAGAGCCAGGGGAGGACACAGACCTACTCACTGTCTTTAATCTCCACTGCAAACAAAAGACTGCATTAGAAAGTCTGCTAAACCCCATGTTCAACTTCTGCCTGGTTTCTGCACCGCACGTGTCCTCGGAAAAGTGTGGAAAAGGGCTGGAAACGGCTGTGCCTGCCTGATCCAGCAGCTTGGTGAGTCAGCAGGGCTGTCCACTGCTGCCAGCAGATCAGAGAGCTCACGAGGTATTTATAGCTCTGAAAAGTGGCCCCATCACCACTACAGCCAACGTGCTCCCTACATGGCCCAGCTCGGCAGACAGAGATGCCAGTGATGGACACCAGCATTTGGGAAGCATGGACAGGCCGTGGCCAAGCAGCTGAGTGTCAGCCTCACTGCTGTCCCTCCTTGCTGGTCTTGTCCCTCATCCAGGCTTCAACACATTTTTCACTGCCTCCAACTTGCCCTGCCAGCTGTGACCTCTGGGACGCCCAAATTTGCAGCCGTTTTGGCATCGTGAGTTCCCTGGGGAAAGCTCAAAAACCTGCTGCTCCTCTCTGGTCCTCAGGCACCTTTGGGCATGCAAACCTCCAACCCCAGACAGCCCAGTCTCAAACAGGGTCTTTGCCCTGGAGCTAACACCCTTATCTCCAGCATTATCTCAAGTTTTCTGAGTCCAAGTCCCTCCAGTTTCCCAACACCTGGAAACGTCACTCCCAAATTCCCATGGAATTAAGGCTCCTGTTAAAGCAGAGGGACAGTGGCAAGGCTTTTGCTTACCTCCGATCTTGTAGACATCCTGGAGGGGCAGGCGCAGGGGTTTATCTGTGGGGCGGGTCGGGGGCAGGATGGTGTCCAGGGCCTCCAAGAGGGACACCCCGCTGGCGTTGCCTTCCTTGCGCTCCACCTTCCAGCCTTTGAACCAAGGCATCTGGAAACAGAGCAGCAACAACATGCACTGAGCGTGCCTGTCCTCAGCATCTAGAGGGGATCCCAGGGAGATGTCCCACCAGGACAACCTTCACTGAGTCAGTCCAGCCATGTCCTGGCTTTACCTGGGGGCTGGGGAACTCTTTCCACTCCACCATCCCTGCAGGCTTATCTGCTCAGTACCCCCCTCTCTTCTAGGAACATGCAAAATGTCAGTTAACAGGAGAAAAAGGATGGAAGTTGTTAAAACCAGCAAACCCACAGCCTCCATTCCCAACACCAACTCATGGTTGCTGTTTCAGCTGCCTGGATCCTGCCCTCCAGTAATGATACCTCCAGCACAAGGACCACAAGGTCTCCAGCCAAGTTCCAGCTACAAAGTGCCCAACCTTCACTTCTCAGAACTGAGTTTCTTGGAGGTCAGCCCCAGACAGACGCTTCTCCCCACTCACTCCTGCTATCATCCCTCCAGTGTTTGGTTTTTAAACTCTCGCTTGGGAGGATGCTGGAAACCCAGAGCTTGCTGAGAGGCAGCATAATTTTTCACAGATACTTTCTGCTCCTGCCCTAAAAGGGACCCTTGAAGCTCAAATTGGCCAGAAAAGAGGCAGAGAGGTAGGGAAATGTGCTTAGCAGAGGCCATGGTTTGATGCAGGGAACCACTGTGCTTTCTTGGGGTGATACTGCACATCCAGAAGCTGTAGCAATCTGAAGCAACCCTGATATAACAAACAGAGATCAGGGTCTCAGGTTCATTGCCCCTTTCTCTGCAGAGAGAAGTTTGGGCAATATTTCCCCATCCAGACGTAAAACACTGCCCATGTGCCCCAGCTCCATTGCACACATTATAGACGTGGCATTTCCCTTAGGTACCAACACCAGTGGCACAATGCATTGGGTATGGGGCTGGGGATGAATCAGGACCCCCAAAATGCTCCCAGTGTCACAGCCATCACTAGAGGACAGGGCTATGCCAAGGCTGGTTTCCTATCCTGCAATCTGCACTGCTTTCACGAAGGAGTGAAGGGAAGAGCCAGGTCCATGCAGGGAATTCTTTGGAGGGTGATATCCCGCACTCATTGCCCTCCTTGGTGACAGTGGCAGGAGAATCCTGGGGACACATTTGCAGAGGGATCCTTTCCCAGGCACTGCAGCTAATGCCATGCAGCCGGCCCCAGTGAAATGCTAAACCCCAACAGCCGGTGACGGAGCTGCATGTGATGTGCAGGATGACTCAGAGCTTCCCTCCCGCCTGCTGTCGCACAGACCAAAACGCCGGGCAGGCGCCCATGGGAGCTGCTGCCCACAGGCTGGGCTCTTGCGGGTGATGGCCACCCGCAGCTCCCATCCCTCTGCCCCTGCATGGCTTGGGGACATGCAGAAATGGCAACCTCTGCCCCACGATGCCTGGCTGTCAGAGCCGGCCTTTTTCCTTGCAATGCTTTATCCAGAAAACTTCCGACATCCCAGGAATCAGATAAAGACTGACAGCTTCTGAGAGCAAACCCACTCTGAGAACCTCGGCATGACCCAGGGTGAGAAACATCTGCAAAACCTGGTTTGTGCTGCCTCCTAGGGCCACCCAAGGAAAACCTCTCTGATGTATTCCCCAGATCTGCTTCCTAAAGAGTGATTCCTCTTCCACCACTGCTGTGGCAAAGGCAGGGCCTGACCAAACCCCGCAGCCAGACAGGCTAAACCGCAAACTCAAGCCCCCATAAGAAAACAGCTGAGCTCCAACTTTTCTGCACTCCAAGTGCATTTTACAGACTAGTCATCTTTCTCTGAGTTTACCCAGCTCAGGAGCATCCCAATGCACTCACCCCATACACCCCATCATTGAGGCTGCAGCCACCATGCTCCCTTGCAGATCAAGTGTGTTTGGGTTGCAGCACCACATGGGGCGAAAGTCTCCCAAACCACATAGAGTGGCCCAGTTCTCTCTGCCACACTGACAGGAAGCTGGCTTCACATAAAACTCCATTTGCCAAAAGGCTCTCAAATGTCAAACTTTGATGCAAGTGCAGCCCATTTTTCCAGCTGGTCTTGGGCTGCCATGCAGCGGGGACGTGGGCTGGAGTCTCCCACACAGAGCTGGCTCCAGGCTGAGGCACCACCGCACCTCTCTTCAATCGGAGGTGACAGGAGATGGAGGTGACAGGAGATGCAAGGATGTCATAACTCTAATCTCCACTTTCTGATAAGTTCCGTGACAGACAAGTCACTTGACTGTCTTGTGCCTTAGTGAAACCTCATCAGAAATTGTGAGTGAAAAAAATCAGAGCTTTTTCAGATGAGGAATGACAGGAGAGATATTTACACTGGCTTGCTGCTCAAGCTTTTCTAGATGGGGTGCAATATGGGAAAAAGGAATCTGTCCCAAGACACTGTCCTGACAAAGGCAGGATGGGGACCTCTTGGGAACCAGAGCATAGGGAGGACCCTGCACCCTCTCCAGCACAGCTCATGTTCAGGCAGCCCCTGGGAACCCAGCCTGGAGCCCCCTGCCTCCTTACAGCAAAGGGGCGAGCTATTTCAGCCCCTGCCTTCTCCTGGGCAGTGCATCACATTGAGAACATGCTCTGAGACATGCCTGGAGGAAGGGAGACATCATGGCCCATCCTGCTCCATGCCTCCTCTCTGCAGCCTATTAATAGGAGAATTGTTCGGGATCATCTTCCCAGCCCAGCAGCTGCTGACATTTGGAGGTGCCTCATTTGAGGCACCCAGGAACTATGTGGCTGGGTTTGGCATGGCCACAGATGACCTTTATCCCAGCTCTGCTCTACAGGGGACAGGAATCTCCCAAGCACCCCAAAAATTCCTCCCTTCTAAGCCAGCCCCGAGAGAGCTGCATCTCATGACGGTGTGAGCTTGGCTTGCAGCACTCCTCCATCTCAGGCTTGCAATCCTTGACCTCCCTCGATTGCTGCTACACTCATACATTGCCTCCCTCATCATAGAGCTCTGATCTATACTCCACGGGTGAAGTCCTAAAGCCCCTTTAAGCATCAAATTTCCCATTGGTTTCTCAAGAGATTGCTGGGGCTTTCTGGTCAGAGCAACTTGCTCAAGGTGACCCAGAAGCCACCAGGAAAGCAGGGACCTTCCTCTGGCCAGAACTTTCCAGCCCATCACTGGTTGAGAAGTCTAAAGCTGGGGTAGCTTTTTCTCAAAAAAACCAGTGTCAGAATAGCAACTGGTACTGGCAGACCGTTGGCCAAGAAGCTCCCATCCTTCATCAGCCTCTTCTCTCCCCTTTGTTGTCATATGAAATAATGGCAAGGGCCCACCCAGACCACCCTGCCTTTGTGTGCCACCATCCCCATCACCGATGCAGAGAGGGAGAGGACTTGTAAAAATCAGCTGGACAAGGACTCACCCCAAATGGATACTCAAGGAAATAATGGTTTTGGCATGGGAAACCTGGTACCTCCCCAGGCAAATATCACCTTAAGAAGTGAGATCCCAGCACTGGAACCACAGGTGTGGCTGCCACAGTGGCATATGGCACCCATGGGAAAGGGTACCTGATACCCAACATGCAGGAGTCTGGCCGCACAGTGGAGCTGTTCCAAGCCTGGGACCAGATCATGTTATTTTCCTCAGAAAACAATGCCCTAAAAACACACATAATGCTTCTGCTGATTGTGACAATTGCTGTGCATGGCTCTAACGTCCCCATGGGTCTGAGGATGCAAAACCTTCAAATCACATCCCCAAAGCAAAGCCATCATCTCCTGAAGATGCTCCTGTTTAGCTGCTGGGGTGTCTGGCCACGGTACAGTGATCAGCACACCCATGAACAGTGTGCCCATTCATCCTGGCTCAGTGCAACCGGAGCTACGTGACAAACACATCTCTGCTGGCAGCGCGGGCCATTACACACAACAGGGGCACGAAATGTGCCTGCAGCTTTCAGAGCATGGAGGTCAGCTTAGGCTCAGGATAGTCGGGGTGTGGGGTCTAACACAACGCACACACTTACATTGGGAGAGGGCTCCAGCATGTTGTCTCCATGCCAGCCTGAGATGGGCACGAAGGGAACTGTGGCTGGGTTGTAGCCGATCTTCTTGATGTAGGCGCTGACCTCCTTGACGATCTCATCGTAGCGTTTCTCGCTGTAGGGGGGCTCTGTGGAATCCATCTTGTTGATGCCCACGATGAGCTGCTTCACCCCCAGGGTGTAAGCCAGCAGGGCATGCTCACGAGTCTGCCCATTCTTGGAGATACCAGCTTCAAATTCACCCACACCGGCAGCGACGATCAGGACGGCACAGTCAGCCTGGGAAGAGAGAGCTATGAATTGCTCCTGTCCTCAGAGAGCATCGCTCCTGGTAACACCCCTAACAACTTTCAGTAAGTCCCAGATGAACAGTACCCAGAAGAAGCACGGCTTGGACAGACTTCCTGCCAGCTGCTACCATAACCCTGCTGACCTACCTCAGAACTGACCTAACTGTATTATTTTAGACTCGTCAACTGTGTGTGGTTTTGCAACATGGGTTAGAAATCTGGGTGAGTCCCTCCATGTTGCATGACTCTAACCAGGACCTCATCTTGATCATCCAGGGATACACAACCTTATCTAAAGGCTAAGGCCTTATCTAAAACCCTGCTGAAATCTTGCAAATCATCTCCCTGGGTGATGGATGAGACTCCAGCCATGCAAACTGTGTTCCCTGCCTTAACTTCTGTACCCAAAGCCCAGAGCAGAAGCTTCATGGGTTTGATGGAAAGCCAAAAGGCATCACAATGAGAACCTCACTGGGAACTTAGCAAGGCTTATCCAGCACCCATCAACCAGAGGGAGATGCAGGAATATCCTGCAGTGCAATGAGGGGAAACCGCCCTACCCTGGAAGGTAGACCATGGAGTTTGGCAATGTGATGTGGTTTATGAAACAAATACAGCTGTTCTGAGAAAAAGGAAGGAGAAAAGGCCCATAGAGTCTTCTTTAGCAAATAAGACCTAAGAGATTGTTAGAAGCTTCTTCTATACCTCAAGTGATAGCCTGTAAGTGATAGCATCCCATTTCCCAAAGAGGGCATATTTATCCCCACCTCCTTAAGCAGGGAGAATGTGGTGGAGAAAACATCTCTCTGTGCCCAAGGAGGCCCCTTCTCTCTGATGCCCAGGAAGGTGCAGGACCATGGTGTGCTGGGTCTCCTGGTGCTATCCATCCTATTGCGTGGACCCTGCTGAATGCCACTTGACGTCTTCTGTCTCAAGTACCCACTTCCAAAGGGATTGCAACAGCACCTACATGACCCTGGGCTCATTGGCAAGCCTCAGCCTCCCACCTCCAGCAGCCCCCTGGTCCTGTTTCTCACCTGAGAGGTCCCGGTGATCATGTTCTTGATGAAGTCCCTGTGGCCAGGTGCATCAATGATGGTGATGTAGTACTTGGTGGTCTCGAACTTCCACAGGGAGATGTCAATGGTGATGCCACGCTCACGCTCAGCCTTCAGCTTGTCCAGCACCCAGGCGTATTTGAAGGACCCCTTCCCCATCTGGGCAACACAAAGGCAAGAGCGGGTGAGAAACCCAGGCCGATAGCACTGGTGTTGGCAACCCGCCCTCCAGGGCACATCCCAAGCTCACACAGGCAGAGGGGTCACACTGCAAACATCGAAGGCAAAATTCCCTAAATTCAATGGCAACCATGATCTATTTACTGATAAATACAGGTGAAAGGAGATACTGGTCTCAACATGCTCCTCAACAGGATGGAGGAGAGGCTGGAAGAAGAGCTGTGAAGTGAATTTGTGAGTGGAACTGGATGGGGAGGAGTTGGAACCAGTGACCCATGAGGTCTTCTGCATGAAATGCCAGTAGTGCTGCTGGGAAATCACGCTGCTACAGAACCATACAGCAATGATGAAACCCTTCTTATTGTTGTATTTTAATCTCTTAATTGAACCCGTGAGACAGGTGGTTAGTGAGAAAGGGCACCGCTGCACGAGTGAGCCCATAACTGACTGGGGTGTAGGAGGGGAAAGGGTTAAAAGAAAATGAAATTCAAGATGGTTGCTAAGAGCAGAATAGAAACGTGATTGATTTCTGCCACGGAGTGTGCGAATTCACACGAAAAGCTACTGTGAGCTGCAGCCAGACCAACTGTCGTTGCCAAATGGTCACAATCTCAGCCAACATTGTAACACATAAAATCATGCTGGGCGAGATTAGCTACAGTAAATCTCTGTACTGTGATAAAGCACATTCCTTGGTAAAACCACGTCGCTTCTGAACC